>NC_091991.1:112639043-112759043 GCF_044704955.1 Pristiophorus japonicus | reverse complement strand
GAGAAAGGTGATGTAACCACATATAACACTGTTTCCCCACTCTCTGGAAGACATTGACTGGCACTTATCCAAGTGCTAATTCTGAATGTTGGAGATTCCAGAGTGAACTGCCATCAAGCTTCTCGACATCACAGCTGCGCCCAAACTTATTCTGGTCTCATGTCCTCACATAACTTGCATTTTTATACAAGGCCGTTCAACCCTCCTGCGGCTGAGCCACATCACTTACCTCTGTAACATGTGGTCCTTTAGAATATGGCAGTTCTGGAACTGTGTGATTGGGGCATCCGAGACCGATTTATTGGATGGCATTGTTTAAAGGGAGGAAGAATTCCCTGCAAGAGATAATTGGAATGGTTGAGGTGTCACAGTTCGCTGCCACAGATGCGATGAGGCGCGTATTACTGATGGAACAGGCTGTGCAGGCAGCAGGAAGCTTTACCGTACCATTGCACAGAAAGATTGCTCCAACATATAGACCACACCCAAACTTGAACCCTTCCCCAGTCCGTCTTATTGTATGTATAGGTAAACCGAGACCTTCATTTGATCTGAAGACCAGCAGTGGGAATTCACATCAGCTTACACTGGGGGCAGGTTTGGCAGCAATGGGGCATTACCTTCTGCCCTGTACATACCAGACATGCTAGACACGAGGCTCCCAAAGCAAACGCTCTACTCAGAACTTCTTCACGGCAAGCGAGCCAAAGGTGGGCAGAGGAATCGTTACAAGGACACCCTCAAAGCCCCCCTGATAAAGTGCAACATTCCCACCGACACCTGGGAGTCCCTGGCCAAAGATCGCCCAAAGTGGAGGGAGTACATCCGGGAGGGCGCTGAGCAACCTCGAGTCTCGTCGCCGAGAACATGCAGAAATCAAGCGCAGACAGTGAAAGGAGCGTGCGGCAAACCAGTCCCACCCACCCTCTTTCCCTCACCGACGATCTGTTCAATCTGTGACAGGGACTGTTCAGCCACCTAAGGACTCATTTTTAGAGTGGAAGCAAGTCTTCCTCGATTCCGAGGGACTGCCTATGATGATGACCTTTCTCTAACATCAGGAAAGTCTTCAGCCAGAAGATAACATAGAAACATAGAAAATAGGTGCAGGAGTAGGCCATTCGGCCCTTCTAGCCTGCACCGCCATTCAATGAGTTCATGGCTGAACATGCAACTTCAGTACCCCGTTCCTGCTTTCTCACCATACCCCTTGATTCCCCTAGTAGTAAGGACTTCATCTAACTCCTTTTTGAATATATTTAGTGAATTGGCCTCAACAATTTTCTGTGGTAGAGAATTCCACAGGTTCACCACTCTCTGGGTGAAGAAATTCCTCCTCATCTCGGTCCTAAATAGCTTCCCCCTTATCCTTAGACTGTGTCCCCTGGTTCTGGACTTCCCCAACATTGGGAACATTCTTCCTGCATCTAACCTGTCTAAACCCGTCAGAATTTTAAACGTTTCTATGAGGTCCCCTCTCATTCTTCTGAACTCCAGTGAATACAAGCCCAGTTGATCCAGTCTTTCTTGATAGGTCAGTCCCGCCATCCCGGGAATCAGTCTGGTGAATCTTCGCTGCACTCCCTCAATAGCAAGAATGTCCTTCCTCAAGTTAGGAGACCAAAACTGTACACAATACTCCAGGTGTGGCCTCACCAAGGCCCTGTACAATTGTAGCAACACCTCCCTGCCCCTGTACTCAAATCCTCTCGCTATGAAGGCCAACATGCCATTTGCTTTCTTAACCGCCTGCTGTACCTGCATGCCAACCTTCAATGACTGATGTACCATGACACCCAGGTCTCTTTGCACCTCCCCTTTTCCTAATTTGTCACCATTCAGATAATAGTCTGTCTCTCTGTTTTTACCACCAAAGTGGATAACCTCACATTTATCCACATTATACTTCATCTGCCATGCATTTGCCCACTCACCTAACCTATCCAAGTCGCTCTGCAGCCTCATAGCATCCTCCTCGCAGCTCACGCTGCCACCCAACTTAGTGTCATCCGCAAATTTGGAGATACTACATTTAATCCCCTCGTCTAAATCATTAATGTACAGTGTAAACAGCTGGGGCCCCAGCACAGAACCTTGCGGTACCCCACTAGTCACTGCCTGCCATTCTGAAAAGTCCCCATTTACTCCTACTCTTTGCTTCCTGTCTGACAACCAGTTCTCAATCCATGTCAGCTAACTACCCCCAATCCCATGTGTGCCCTTTGTCCCATTGGTGTCAGACCCAATCTGAGCCTAAACAGGGGCTGAATCTAGTTTGGAGAGAACCATCATGTAGAAATGGTTCTATAATATAAACAGGGCATCAAATACCAAGTGCTGTAATCAGCAAAGGAGGGAAGAATCACAGTTATCCAGCAACCTTCGCTGCAGAGATCTGTTTTGTAAAATAAAAAATATATAGATGGTCACTGCATTCCTGCGTTGGTCAGAATCATCAAAGAATTCTGCTTTTCTCCAAATATTGCACTGGAATCATAGTAATCCACCCGAGCAGGTAAACAGGACCTCAGTTTTTAACATCTTATTCCAAAGAACAAGTTACTGCACTAAAGTGTCAGCCTACTTGCTCCAGTCCAGAGTGTGGCTTGAACCCATGACCTATGGCAATAGTGCAACCAACTGAGCTACACTAACAGTAATGCTACACATTGACAATTATATTCTCAACATCTTATTTGCCATAGAATTTAATTCAGCTGCTTCCACATGATGAGGGTGACAGTAGATGAACTCGGCACCTATACTGGCCACCTGTACAGAGAATGGGCGAAGTGCTGCTGGCCCCAAATGATGAAAGCACTGCCTAAGGCACAGCAGAACTAGGGGCTTTGTTTCAGTGGGTTTAACCCCGATTTTGGAATTCATCTTTCAGAGGGAACTCATCAAAATTCAGGGTAAGGAACTCATTGGATGCTCTTTCAAAGAGTCAGCACAAACGCGATGGGTTGATTGCGTGCTGTATGATTCGGATTACTCAGCAGCAACTTATGTTCTGCTTTTTCTTCAACCTTTACACTTTGTAAGTGAGGCTTTATCTCAGCTGCTGAAATCAACTGGAATGTGCAAATCAGTGACTGGGCTGTATACTGAGCCCCTTATCACGATCTGCCTCTCCTGGTTTTGCTGTGAAGGGACGACCACAGTGCAAGTGCTCACTGCACTGGAACCAAAACTCTTCCACTCCCTCCTCTTCATTCCCCTCCGACATTGTATCAGCCGTGGCGAAGTTGGAGTGACGTTAAACCGAGGCCCCGTCTGCCCTCTTAGGTGGATGTAAAAGATCCCATGGAACTATTTGAAAGAAGAGCAGGGAGTTATCCCCAGTGTCCTGGACCAATAGTTATCCCTCAATCAACATAACAAAAAACATTATCTGGGTCACTGTCACAGTGCTGTTTGTGGGAGCTTGTTGTGCGCCAATTGGCAGCTGCCTTTCCCACATTACACACTCCAAAAGTACTCCATTGGCTGTAAAGGGCACGGAGACGTCCCGAGCTTGTGCAGCGTGCTATAGAAATGTAAGTCGGCTCCCGGCTCCCGGCTCGGCCCTGCCCCCCGCCCCGTTACCTGGCCCTCGCTGCGATACCCCGCGGGCTCGCTCAGTCCGACCCGCTCCCGCTCCGTGCATCACGTCACGTGACTCTCCGGGGGTCAGGTGACCGGCGGGTCACGTGTCCTCCATTATTGACAGGCCGCCGCCATCTTTGTTGCGGGCAACAGGAAAAATGGCGGCGGGGCCACTTCCGGTGCGGGAGGAAAGGGGCAAAAAAATCATCCCAGGCGGCGCGGCCTGAGGTAAATCTGGGGCTCCAGGTCTTGGGGGGGGTAACTGCGCGGCCAGGGGACAGGGGGGGACCCGACCCCCGGGACAGGCGGCGCGGCCCAGCCCGGGACCCGTTAGGCCCGGTGTGCGGTGCCCAAGTCCCAGGCCCCGCTGTGGGAGTGAGCGCTCACCCCCCCTCCCCCCCAGGCTGTCAGCTGCAGCGGGTCTGGGATCGCCGCCCCAGTTTTGTAATGTTCTGTTATTTGGAGCGAGCTGACTGACGGGCTGGCTTTGGCCTTGGAGCGGGTACATGCTCCTGGGCATGGCCAAAGGGGCCATCAGCCGGTCCGGGCAGCGGGCGGTCGAGGGGGTCGTTCAGCCTGACTGTCTCCCTCTCTTCCGCGGTTACATCCGGGCCAGGGTGTCCTTGGAGATGGACCATGCGGTGTCCACCGGTACGCTCGCGGCCTTCCGTGAGAGGTGGGTGCCGGAGGGACTGGAGTGCATCATCACCCCCGGCAACCAAATTTTAATTTGATCCATTGATGTCAAAAGTTTAATTGGTTTATTTTGTCTGTTTTACTGCCCCCCGTTAATAAGCGGGCACTCGATTTATGGTTTTACACTAAAATAGTCGGAGGGGGTGCAGCGCAGATTGACCAGAGTGGTCCCGGGCCTACCAGGGTCAGATTGTGAGGACAGGCTGCACACTTGTATTCCCTTGAATCTAAAAGATTAAGGGGTGTGATCTAGTCGAGGTATTTAAAAAGATTAAATGAATTGATAGGGTAGTTTATTAGAAAGAAACTATTTCCTCAGATGGGGGGAGTCCAGAATAAAGGAGCATACCCTGAAAATTAGAGCACGACCGTTCACGGGTAATGAAGAAAGTTGCATTTGTATAGCACCTTTCACAACCTCAGGACGCTTCCAAAACACTTTACAGCCAATGAAGTGTTAGTCACTGTTGTAATGTAGAAAATACGGCAGTCAATTTGTGCTCCAATAAACAGCAATGTGATAATGACCACATTATCTGTTTTTGTGATGTTGATTGAGGGATAAATATTGGCCCGAACACTGGGGATAACTCCCCTGCTCTTCTTCCAAATAGTGCCATGGGATCTTTTACATGCATCTGAGAGAGCAAATGGGGCTTCGGTATAACGTCTCATCTGAAAGATGGCACTTCCGACAGTGCAGCGTTCCCTCAGCACTGCACTGGAGTGTTAGCCTGGATTTTTGTGCTCAAGTCTCTGGAGTGGGACTTGAACCCACAACCTTCTGACTCCAAGGTGAGGGTGCTGCCCACTGAGCCACTGGCTGACACAGGGGTGATGTCAGGAAGCACTTCTTCACACAAAGGGTAGTGGAAATCTGGAACTCTCCCTCCCAAAAAGCTGTTGAGGCTGGAGATCAATTGAAAATTTCTAAATGGAGATTAATAGATTTTTGTTGGTTAAGGGTATCAAGGGATATGGATAAAAAAGGCAGGTAGGTGGAGTTAAGATCAATGCTCCTGCTAATTTTTGTTTGAGTGCGGGGCCCATTCAAATGATCACGCACGCACGTTGTTTGCTATTAGAACACCATTGAGCCAGCTGCGTGGGATCGACAGATCGCTCTGCGACCACGGGGAAAATTGGTCAGGATACAGATCAGCCATGGTCTCATTGAAGGGCAGAACAGGCTCGAGTTCTGTTTGGCCTCCTGCTGTTCTTGTGTTCCAATCATCCATCATAGGCTGTCCCTCAAATGAGGATGACTTGCTTCCACACCAAAAGGGATGAGTTTGCAGATGTTTCAATGAAGGACCCGATATTCCAGTCCTGAACTCCAGGGGTGGAAGATGCCTGTGCGTGTTTTTTTTAACGTGGGGTGGCCATTGCACACCAGCCACCACACGGGCTTGACAGAGCTAGGTTTTGGTTCAGTGGCAAGGGTAACCAGGACGACTGGAGACTAGCTCTGCTGCACGGACCTAGTGTGCACACATATCGCAGTGTGGGCTGGGCCCGTGCTGCCCCTGGGCCCTCGGCTCTTCTGGACCCCATATCAATGCGTTCCAATGCGCGTTAAGTGATGCCAAAAGTGGGTTTTAAATGCCCGTCATATTGCAGAAAGAAGGAAAGCTCCGGGGGCGGGACACGAGCGTTCCAAAGGTGTGAGGTCCAGGGAGAGAATGAATTAGATGAGGGAGGATGAGTTTTGATTTCAGTGCATTGAGTCTTGTGCTTTGGTCTCTCGCTCGCAGGCAATCGTGAAACAAAGAGGATGGGTTTGAGTTGTGGTCACCACTGATCTCTAATGCCCGCCTCGTAATGTAACACTGATGGATGAATCGGACGATGATTTTGTTGAGCTCTGCAAGAGAGTGCCCAGGTACACGGTGGAAGGCAAGAAATACAAATCTGTCTGCTGGAACCGCCCGACTTCCTGTGCAGCAAAGTCAAAGCTAAAAGCAAGCCAAGCATCGACCAACGAGACAAACTGGATTAACAAGAGCAAAGCCCACAGCGATGGGACACCAGAGAACCATCAGACTGGGGGGACTGAACATCTGACACACGATCTACCAGCCCCTCACTGCAGCACCCCCGTGCACATAACCTGTGAGGCTGTTGCTAAGCCTCCGCCGTCAAAACCTGAGGCTTCACAGCTGTCTCGGACTGTGGCGATTAAGGATGGTTTACCAGGTAGGTATTCCTAAATTAAAAAATGCACATCGAAAATGAACTCTTTCTCGAGCTTTTTATGAGCCCAAATTGTCAAGCGGTTTATTGGGTTGATGAACCATTATGTATAGA
This sequence comes from Pristiophorus japonicus, assembly GCF_044704955.1. Classification (NCBI taxonomy): domain Eukaryota; kingdom Metazoa; phylum Chordata; class Chondrichthyes; family Pristiophoridae; genus Pristiophorus; species Pristiophorus japonicus. Next base: position 112,752,452 of record NC_091991.1, on the reverse strand, counting down.
AAGTCGGTGGCCTGATTTTTGAGTTGTAAAAACAATTAGGGCACAATGTGATCAACAAAGACTATTTAGCCTGGTGAAGCTTAATGCCTCTGTATGTTAGCTATCACGTTGGCATTTAACTTCTGAATAGTCCAGAAGTTGACAGTGTAGATGGAGATTTACTCTTATCTGTTAGTTTGACTCAGTGATAACAATCGCACCCCTGACTAAGAAAGTTGTAGGTACAATCCTTACTCCAGAGACTTGAGCACATAATCTAGTCTGACACTTCTGTGCAGTGCTGAGGGAGCTCTGCACTGTCAGAGCGGCAGTACTGAGGGAGTGCTGTACTGTAGGGGGGGAAGTGAGGAGGGAGTGTTGCACTGTCGGAGGGGCAGTACTGAGGGAGCGCCGCACTGTCAGAGGGGCAGTACTGAGGGAGCACTGCACTGTCAGAGGGACAGTCCATAATGTGTGGAACAGAAGACCAAGAAAAGTAAGAGAGAGAAAGCAATACTGGTTTTAAGAAGAGCGCATATCTCGCTCACTGACAAAAAAAGAGCTGAATTTGACTCCCGTTAATGTCTAGATTGTTGCACCAAATCTTGTGGCATTCAAATACTGATCATCACCACAGTGAAATGTTTGTTGAGCTGATTGATTCTGAGAAAGTACAACACGAAGAATGTGGTTGTGTGCCAGTGGTGCGGGCCTGCCCGTTAAATGTGGCTCTTCTTATTTCAGGCGGGACCCGGACCGGTAGCATCAGTCGCTCAACGACTGTGAAGAAATCTGTCAGCAAAGGCCTGGGTGTGAAAGAACGCGTTTTGGGAAATATGCAGCAGTTTAGAAGGAAGGAACCTGAGCGTTTGAGACACAGCAATAATGTGAAAATTCTGCCGGCTCCTGCCATCCAAGAGGATGAGAAGAACAAGGCTTCCGACTTCTGGGGCTCGCACCGAGGGAACGGTGGGAGAGAAAGTCCGTCAGCCACAGCATCCCTTCCTGGAACATTCACTCTCACGGAGGATGGTTCGTTTATCAAATATTCACTTTTATTATTGGTTCAAAAAATAACTTGTATTAAATTTGATATGTGTGTTGGGAATCACTATTCCGTGTTCCATGTATATACACAATGTGCGAGGTTGGAGCCCCTCTGCCATTATTTGAAGGGGCTGCTCCTCAATTTCTGGCTGCACTTCAGTCCCACGCTCCTGATCTTTGGGCACCCTGTGCGGAGGGGAGAGGTTAGGTCCGAGGGCCTCCTCGTAGGACTGCTCCTGGGCCTGGCCAAGGGTGCCATCAGCCGGTCCAGGCAGCGGGCGGTCGAGGGGATCGTTCAACCCGACTGCCTGCCTCTCTTCCGCGGTTACATCCGAGCCAGGGTGTTCCTGAAGATGGAGCACGCGGTCCACCGGTATGCTCATGGCCTTCCGCGAGAGACGGGTGCCGGAGGGACTGGAGTGCATCATCACCCCCGGGAACAGAATTTGAATTTGATTGGCAAAGTTCCCAGTTCATTTCTAAATTGGTGGGTTCTCGTGCCCTTCCCAAAAGGGGGCAGTTGATTTAAAGTTGTAGTATGACCACTCTGAATGGCGATGTGCTGACCATCAGAGGTTAATGAGGTGATTAACAGTACAGTGTTTGTTTCCCCAGGCCCAGTATCTCTCCACAGCTGAGATCAGCCATTCAGTGGCACAGATGATCAAACCTGTGTTCGCCGCTCCTGTGGGGACCTGTGTTGCCTTTGAGCTGGGCTTTGCCACCCCCATTTCTATGCTTTTAATACATGGTTACAAACATTTTAGTGATACCTGGCCTTAATTTGCTGCATTTTCCACTGATGCTGTATCCTGAGAAAACCTAACCTGTGTTTTGGTAGGACATTATTTCCTTATTAAATGAGGAAGCATTTTTTTTCAAATCGTTCCTGTCACATGATGTAGCTACAGGCAACACCTGGCAGGGACAATACCGGTGGTGAGGACACATTGGTAGGAATGGAAAATAGGAACTTGAATGGAAAAACTGAGATGGGGAACAGAAAAAAGCACGACAAGTGCCAGAAAGCATGTTTGGAAGGTGTCTTAAATAGCTTGGTTTAAGACGCTTGAGCTTAGCCTTGGAGTTTATAGTGCCATCTTAACCCTGAGTGCATGAGAGGCACTGAAATGCTTCCAGTCATCTAATGATTCTCTGCTTTTTGTCAACAAACTCTTGGCTATTATGACACTTATAGCGTAGAGTTAAATATGACGATGCCCGTTTATAAACTAGAGGTGATCCAAAACTCGTGTCCTAACTCGCACCAAGTCCCGCTCACCCATCACCCCTGTGCTCGCTGACCTACATTGGCTCCCGGTTAAACAATGTCTCGATTTCAAAATTCTCATCCTTATTTTCAAATCCCTCCATGGCCTCGCCCCTCCGTAATCTCCTCCAGCCCCACAACCCCCCCCCCCCCCCCCCCCAAGATGTCTGCGCTCCTCTAATTCTGCCCTCTTGAGCATCCCTGATTATAATCGCTCAACTATCGGTGGCCGTGCCTTCTGTTGCCTGGGCCCCAAGCTCTGGAATTCCCTCGCTAAACCTCTCCGCCTCTCTAACTCTCTTTCCTCCTTCAAGACGCTCCTTAAAACTGACCTCTTTGGCCAAGCTTTTGGTCACCTGCGCTAATTTCTCCTTCTGCGGCTTGGTGTCAATTTTTTAATCTCATAATCCTCCTGTAAAGCGCCTTGGGACGTCTCACTACGTTAAAGGCGCTATATAAATACAAGTTGTTGTTGTCTACAGCTGAAGACTGCCAGCAGACTGCACACAGCGATGCATCCTTGGCCTGGACGATAGAACAGGAGATGAGAGCGGCCAGTGCCTATACCCTCGAAGACAACGGGCTCTTTTTTTGTGTAATCTGTCAGAAGGATCTTTCGAACATGAACTCTGCTCGGCGCACACAGCACATCAACAGGTGAGAGATGCCTGGACACAGCACCCAGCCTTTTTCAATATCGTGTTATTAACATTGTGTTCAATCATTCTGTTGCACTCGTTTCACACGGACCAACCTTCCAGATGTTCTTTTGTTTGGTTTTAAGTAACTGAAGCTCGTACATAACCATTTTATGTGACTTTTATTAATATTGGTTCAAGTTCTTGTCGTGAGGGAAGGGGAAACACGGGTCAAAGAAAGAAGCTACCTGAACCGCTATCCCCGCTTGTGTGTAGTATAGACACCAGCACAGACTGGTTGGGCCGAATGGCCTGTATGTTCTACGTCAATTGCATTCACTTCTTTCTCGCAGGTGTTTAGATGAAGGAGAGCAGAGAGCAGCTACAGCCGTCTCTTTGAGCGTACCTTCAGTTCCTGAATGTCCAATCTGCGGGAAACATTTTAAAACCTTCAAGAGCCGAGCAATTCACCTCAAGCGCTGTGCGATTGAAATGGAGGTTCCGCCGAGGTTATTGCTGGAGGCAGTTCAGAGACAGAACTCGCAGCCGCCGGAAAGCTCAGCTTACTCGACGAGGTGAGTGAAACAAACCGCTCGAGTTGATTCTGTTCGCATTCCTTATCTACATAGTGGTCCTAGCACTGCACCCACGCTGGGCTCAGTCCTGCCTTTCCCACTTGCCTTAACGTTCAGTTGTGTCTGTCCCCTTTGTCACCCAGTGTTGATATCTCGCAGTGTCTCTGCTCGTTGTTACATATCCACGGTAAAAGTAACAGGTTTCAGAAGTTGATGCTTTTGTGTGACGTAATCACCCGAGTTCCTCATCCGACATCCAGTTCCGGATGAGCTGAAATTTTCTCCAATTCAATATCGGGACGACCGAATGCCATTGTTTTCGGTCCCTGCCACAAACTCCGTTCCCTAGCCACTGACTCCATCCCTCTACCCAACCTCTGTCTGAGGTTGAACCAGACTGTTCGCAACCTTGGTGTCATATTTGACCCTGAAATGAGCTTCCGACCATATATCCGCAGCATAACGAAGACCGCCTATTTCCAGCTCCGTAACCTCGCCCATCTCTGTCCTTGCCTCAGCTCATCCGCTGCTGAAACCCTCATCCGTGCCTTTGTTACCCCTAGACTTGACTATTCCAATGTACTCCTGGCTGGCCTCCCACATTCTATCCTACACAAACTTGAGGTCATCCAAAACTCAGCAGCCCGTGTCCTAACTCACATCAAGTCCCGTTCACCCATCACCCGCTTTACTCAAGACTTGCTGATGTGACCCAGTAAGGGTTAACACCGAGAATCTGTTGCAAGATCAGGGTTATTGACTAGCTCCCATGTATTGCAAATGAACCATATTTTGTCATGGTGAGTAAAAGGATGTCTCCTGTGAGTGTATTGGCTTGCACTTTCACCTTTGTATGAAAATGTCTGTGTGAACTTAAACTCTCTCCCTTGTCGATTCTGAATGTCAGCCTTCAGCCAGGTCAGTTAAAGCGAAAAGGTTCAACAAGAGAAAAAGTGCCCTCAAAGAAATGCAAGACCACCAGCCAGCAGCCAGTGGACGAGGATACCATGGTTGCTATGGCGTTATCTGCATCTTTGTTGGAACAGGAGAGACGGGAACAGGCGAAGCAAAGCACAGCCCACCCAGCCAATATCTTCAACCTCACTAAAATGGCAGCGGCAGCAGGTAAGAGTTAAACTGTTAGGCTATCGGTTTAACCCAGTCCTGAATTCTCCCCTGGACTGTGACTTCTGCATCAGTCTGAATATAGGTGGATTATTATTTATTATTCCACCAAGGCAAGTATCTGTGCATTGCACGAGTTGCATTTTGAAATGCAAGTTCCTTTTGTGAGTCAGTGAGTACTTTCAGGACACATTGGTTCTGTCCAGTGAGACATTAAAATGTTTTAACAGAAAATAACTAACAGAAAGAAGCCACTGTTGAAATTATAAATGTGTTGTATTTTCTATCATTTCTGTGATGCCATGTGACATTCCTCAGAGGTTTAGGCCTTTGTACTTTGTGTGTATTTTGTAAATTCATTTGTAGTTTCAAAGCATATTCTCCTGTTGAGGTGATCTAAAACTCGGCTGCCCGTGTCCTAACTCGCACCAAGTCCCGCTCACCCATCACCCCTGTGCTCGCTGACCTACATTGGCTCCTGGTTAAGCAACGCCTCGATTTCAAAATTCTCATCCTTGGTTACAAATCTCTCTATGGCCTCGGCCCTCCCTATCTCTGTAATCTCCTTCAGCCTCACAACCCCCCGAGATGTCTGCGCTCCTCTAATTTTGTCCTCCTGAGCATCCCTGATTATAATCACTCCACCATTGGTGGCCGTGCCTTCAGCTGCCTGGGCCCCAAGCTCTGGAACTCCCTCCCTAAACCTCTCCGCCTCTCTACCTCTCTCTTTCCTCTTTTAAGACGCTACTTCTTTGACCAAACTTTTAGTCATCTGCCATAATTTCTTGTGTGGCTCGGTGTCAAATTTATTTGTTTTGTCTTAAAATACTCCTGTGAAGCGACTTGGGTCGTTTTACTACGTTTAAAGTGCTATATAAATACAAGTTGTTGTTGCAGTGTTACAGCGATTTTATCATTGAGGTCTTGTACAAATATTTTATTGAAATGCTGGATTTTTTCCCGGTTTTAGACAAGAGAGGTCGGAAGAAGAGGAAGGACGCCCGTCCCCCGTTGTTATTGGTGCAGGACCCCGAGATAGCGCTCAAACAGGTCCACGACAGGTTGGCGCTGCTGCTATCAGTGGAAGTGGATGTATGTAGCACCCCTCCACTGCCTGCAAGTGCGCTCTGTGTGGGTGGAGTGCTGCGGCACGTCTGGTACGTGGGCCCAGGGACAAGCGGGCACGATAGCCTCTGGTGTCGCAGTGCCTTATCCAGAGCCAGCGATTGTGACTCCGCACTCTTCTATACAACTGACTTGGTCCCTCCTATAATACCATGGAAACCACAGCAGGTGAGGCGATTTATGAAGGATGCAAAATTCAGGAGGATTAATCAGGAGAGGATAACTGCAGGTTTTATTAACTATGTTTAAAAAAAAATCTTGTTCCCCCACCCCCCCCATTACGAACATATCTGCTGCCTCCTCATTTCACCTTATCTCTTACAATTTCAAGAATTTTATACAACCTGAACAATTTTGCGGCAGTTTCTGGAAGTGGGTCTGGTCCCCTATGTTCTGGAAGCTTTTGGATAATTTACTCTTGCAGAGTTACAGGACCTCACGGATATACAGTTACAACAATAATGTTTACCAGATTAACAACTTGCATTTATGTGGTGCCTTTAATGTAGTAAAACGTCCCAAGGTGCTTAAATGTAGTCTTGTGCTGTGCTGCACACTCTCCTTGCATTGCTGTAATTTGCACTGCATGCATTTAATATGTTTATTTACAGTTGTATGAAAATGTGCAGCATAAAAAAATGTGACAAAAACTATTTGAGTGCAATTTTAAACATAAATGTAATGGATAAACTCCTTTAATTGTTTTGAGAAATATCCATGAAAATTAAGTTTCTGGATTGGCAGATTCTGCCTGTCTTCAATCTACCATCCATTGATAACGCCATCCATTAAAACTGAAGCACGATGTACAGTAATACTTTTATACTTCAGAAAGAATAAATAATGTCCAAATTAACCAGGTTACTAATACCCTAATTAGTGCAGTATTGATGGGTCATTGTCTGTGACCCGGGGCATTTTGCAGTTGTGTGTAATTTATTTTGCCAGGTATGATGAGCTGCTCTAGTGGCAGAACATTGTTACTCTATCAAGTAGCAGAGAGCTCTTGGGAACCGCAGATGGGAGAGGACACTTAAACAATAGCCACAAACAATGGAAATAGTGGGTGGGTAATTCACAGGATCAGCTCTGTATTTTGTAGACTAGCATCCTTAAGGAAATACTTCCTCGCACTAACTTGATTGAAATTTTTGAGGAGGTAACCAGGAGGGTTGATGAGGGCAGTGCGTATGATGTAGTGTATATGGATTTTAGCAAGGCTTTTGATAAGGTCCCACATGGTAGACTGGTCACGAAGTAAAAGCCCATGGGATCCAGGGTAAAGTGGCAAGTTGGATCCAAAATTGGCTCAGAGGCAGGAAGCAAAGGGTTATGGTTGATGGATGTTTTTGTGACTGGAAGGCTGTATCCAGGGGGTTCCACAGGGCTCAGTACTAGGTCCTTTGCTTTTTGTGATATACATCAATGATTTTGACTTGAATATAGGGGGTATGATTAAGAAGTTTGCAGATGATACTAAAATTGGCTGTGTGGTTGAAAATGCAGAAGAAAGCTGCGGACTGCAGGAAGATATCAATCAACTGGTGGTGGGCAGAACAGTGGCAAATGGAATTCAATCCAGGGAAGTGTGAGGTAATGCATTCGGGGAGGGTTAACAAGGCAAGGGAATACACATTAAATGGTGGGACACTGAGAAGTGTAGAGGATCAAAGGGACCTTGGAGTGCAGGTCCACAGATCCCTGAAGGTAGCAGGATAGGTGGATAAGGTGGTTAAGAAGGCATACGAGATACTTGCCTTTATTAGCCGAGGCATAGAATACAAGAGCAGGGAGGTTATGCTTGAACTGTATAAAACACGAATTAGGCCACAGCTGGAGTACTGCGTGCAGTTCTGGTCATCACATTACAGGAAAGATGTGATTGCACTAGAAAGGGTACAGAGGAGATTTACAAGGATGTTGCCTGGAATGCAGAAAATTAGCTATGAGGAAAGATTGGATAGGTTGCGGTTGTTATCTCTGGAACAGAGGAGGCTAAGGGGTATAAAATTATGAGGGGTCTAGATAGAGTGGTAGGAAGGACCAATTTCCATTAGCAGAGGGGTCAACAACCAGGGGACATTGATTTACATAAGAACATAAGAATTAGGAACAGGAGTAGGCCATCTAGCCCCTCGAGCCTGCTCCGCCATTCAAAAAGATCATGGCTGACTCAGCTCCACTTACCCGCCCGCTCCCCGTAACCCTTAATTCCCTTATTGGTTAAAAATCTATCTATCTGTGATTTGAATACATTCAATGAGCTAGCCTCAACTGCTTCCTTGGGCAAAGAATTCCACGGATTCACAACCCTCTGGGAGAAGAAATTCCTTCTCAACTCAGTTTTAAATTGACTCCCCCGTATTTTGAGGATGTGCCCCCTAGTTCTAGTCTCCCTGACCAGTGGAAACAACCTCTCTGCCTCCATCTTGTCTATCCCTTTCATTATTTTAAATGTTTCTATAAGATCACCCCTCATCCTTCTGAACTCCAACGAGTAAAGACCCAGTCTACTCAATCTATCATCATAAGGTAACCCCCCTCATCTCCGGAATCAGCCTAGTGAATCGTCTCTGTACCCCCTCCAAAGCTAGTATATCCTTCCTTAAGTAAGGTGACCAAAACTGCACGCAGTACTCCAGGTGCGGCCTCACCAATACCCTGTACAGTTGCAGCAGGACCTCCCTGCTTTTGTACATTATCCCTCTCGCAATGAAGGCCAACATTCCATTCGCCTTCCTGATTACCTGCTGCACCTGCAAACTAACTTTTTGGGATTCATGCACAAGGACCTCCAGGTCCCTCTGCACCGCAGCATGTAATTTCTCCCCATTCAATTGGGGAGAGGTTTAGAGGGGATTTGATGGCGAAAGTTTTCAACCAGAGGGTGGTAGGGGTCTGGAACTCACTGCCTGAAAGGGTGATCGAGACAGAAACCCTCATTTCATTTAAAAAGTACTTGGATGTTCACTTAAAGTGCCGTAACCTACCGGGCTGCGGACCAAGAGCTGGAGAGTGGGATTTGGCTGGATAGCTCTTTGTCAGCTGGCACGGACACGATAGGACGAATTTCCTCCTTCTGTGCTGTAAATTTCTATCATTAACCATAGAATGATACTGGACAGAAGAAGGCCATTCGGCCCATCGTGTCTGTGCCAGCTCTTTGGTAGAGATATCCAATTAATCCCACTCCCCATCGCCCTGTAAATGTTTAAAAATCATGCTGCAGATGTTTTGTTGAAGGGGCAAGATCAGGAATTTCCAGCTTGCATGGAACGAAAGTTATCTTCGCCGATGGTCACAAATGCCCTTACAAGACCCGCCTCAGAGCTGACCGATGTAAGTGAGACTGGGGCCGAGGAGGTGCCCATGGCCAGGACCCAGCCGGATCAGACCTTCTTCGATTTGATGGATTTAGCCGGCGAGGGAATGACGTTGACTCAGTGGAATTATGGGGCGAAGAGTGAGCAAGGCAATGTCGTAACAGGAACAAACGGTATGTGCAAACTTTATACACTGAAAAGCTCTGGACTGTTGCATGACATGGATAGTTACACAATCATTTTTGGAAAAATTCAGTTGCGTTTAAGAATGCAGAAAGGATATCAATTATAATTGTGGGAGTGAATAATTGTACAGGCAGTGGTATCCCTGTGTGGATATTTGTAGAGATTTTAGAATTAAATTACTCTTGCCATTCTGAATTAATGCTTAATAAAACAGTAATTATTCTGATCTGAAATCTGTTAAGTCAGCTTTCTCTAAATTGAACAGTAATAGTTTTTATTGGCAGATGCTTTTAATATCTTGGTATAAATTTTTTTTCTAGATTAATTTCTGGTACCATTGAATTTTTTTAATGTGTTATTAAAATATGTTTTGGAACAATGTTGCTTTATGTTCAATGTTGTAGCAATAGCTAGAGGTTTATCATGTTTATCACTCCACTGAGCTGTGAAATCTTCACTCATTCCTGTAACTCAAAGTGTTCCAGGTTTTACTGTATCTGCTCATTATACCCCACAGAGAGGGAGTCTTTGTCAGATGACATTCCACCAAGTGGATTTGTCCCATTACGGGGCGAGAGAAGCTGTGGAAATAGTCTGCACCATGAAGTAAGCAAACCCCTTTCATTTACCAACCCATCCTGTTTCTGCAGTTTTGATTCTTTCTGTAAGTAGCTCTCTGGGGTTTTCAATCAAAGGTTTGAAGCTTGCAAAAGAGACTGCGGACAGAGAATTATTTCCAGAAAGGTGGTGATTTTTTGGGGGGATATTGTAATTGTTACAATTGTTAACCGCCTGTAATTGTTTTTAATATTTGGTACATTTTGATTTCAGCAACAGTTGAAGAAACTGACTGAAGACCTTGGCGGGATGGTGAACAATCCCCACCTGAGTGATGTGCAGTTTCAGACGGACAATGGTGAGGTGGTGTACGCTCACCAATTTGTTCTGTATGCTCGCTCTCCACAGCTCGTGCAAACTGTGAGTAATAAGGATTTGTTCTGTTAAATGGGGCGTGGAAATTATTTATTATGCCCCCCCCTCCCTTTTCAATCTCTTCACCCCCGTCCCCTCCGTGGCTAGGAACCACACAAGAACAGGGAGGAGCTGCTGTGCCTCTGACGTGTGTTCCATATCGGGCAATGCCTTCCATCATTTGGTGCTCCTGGTGTGTAATGTCACCATACTGCAAGCACAACCGAGCTGAGTATGGCCTCATTGGGTGCGAGAGAGATGCTTAGTTACAAATCATCATCATCATCAGAGGCAGTCCCTCGGAATCGAGGAAGACTGCTTCCATTCTAAAAGTGATTTCTTAGGTGGCTGAACAGTCCAATACGCGAACCACAGTCTCTGTCACAAGTGGGACAGATAGTCGTTGAGGAAAAGGGTGGGTGGGACTGGTTTGCCGTAAGATCCTTCTGCCTGCGCTTGATTTCTGCATGCTCTCAGCGATGAGACTCGAGGTGCTCAGCGCTCTCCCGGATGCTCTTCCTCCACTTAGGGCGGTCTTTGGGCAGGGACTCCCAGGTGTCGGTGGGGATGTTGCACTTTTTCAGGGTTGAAACATTTCCTCTGCCCACCTTTGACTCATTTGCTGTGAAGGAGTTCTGAGTAGAGCGCTTGCTTTGGGAGTCTCGTGTCTGGCATGCGAACTATGTAGCCTGCCCAGCGGAGCTGATTGAGTGTGGTCAGTGCTTCAATGCTGGGGATGTTGGCCTGGTCGAGGATGGTAATGTTGGTTATAACGTTGCAACGGGGGTAGGTGTACTGAACCTGGGTCTGCAGTTTAACCATAGTTAGTGATGTGTATCATGCAATACTACATTCACACAATGACTTTGTCCTGTCTTGTGCCACTTTCTTGCATAGCGGTTATTGGGGCAATTGAATCCATCAGAATGAAAACCCTTAACCCAAATTTAATCCAGTGAACATACAATGATATCTGACAACCAGCACATAATAGCCATTCACACTCCATCTAGACTCATCTTTTGTTTCCTAACTTCTGCCATCACCATTTCAATTTGGCCCATCCCTTTTGTCTCTCTAATCTCTCCTGCCTTCCACCCTATCACAGACCTTCCCTTTTGTCCTTTCCTCCCCTCCCCCTTTCAGTGTCTCTGCACTTCCTTAAGAATCTGTTACATTTTGAACATTTGCCTGTTTTGACGAAGGGTCATCGACCTGAAACGTTAACTCTGTTTCTCTCCACAGGTGCTGCCTGACCCGCTGAGATTTCCAGCATTTTCTGTTTTAATTCCAGATTCCAGCATCTGCAGTATTTTGCTTTTGACATCGTAGATCAGTTATGTGCTCTCCTGAAGGGTAACCCGCGGAGCTTATTGCAATTCTTTGTCGTTTCCCGTCCTCTTGTTCTGTCAACTCGGATCACACCTTGAGTTTGGTGACTTGCTGTTCTGCAGGTGCACGATGAAGGATTCGTGGTGGAAGAGGATGGAGCTGTCGGGACTCGCAGACTCTTGCTGCCTGAGGTTACACCAGAGGCAGTTTGCACGTTCCTTGGCTACCTGTACACTGCTGGTATCTCCATAGTACCCACTGAGCTGTCCGAGCTCCACGCGCTTGCTAAGAGGTTAGTGTTGTTATGTAGTACTGAGATCGGGCTTGAACATTGAAGTGTTGCCCTACTAATTCGTAACTTTTTAAATTTGATTCTAAAGGACATCTTAAAATAACTTTAACTTACGAAATGGATAGAAGCTTCCAAAGTGTCCGAGGGTTTGAGTGATTTGACACAGTCAAGCCCTGGACCAACATTGACCTAAGTTTAAATGAGAATTCTATTTGAAAGAACTTTATTGTTGCCGGGTACTTTGCCCTTTTCAGAATGATGAGGTGGATTGATGTCTTTCTCTGTATTGAGCAGGTTTGCTGTGAGGGAGTTGGTAGAGATGTGCGAAGCCTGGTCAGTGGAAGCTGAGCCCGAGGGAGATGGTTTGGAAAATGAGCCTTTCACTGAAATGGAAGATGGAAAGTATGGAGATAGAGAAGACAACCTCCAGGACCTTCTAAGGTCCATGTGGACGGACGAAGCTGAGGAGTCTGCCTCGGACATCACACCTGCAGAGTATGAGGATGAAGAGAAGGTTGATGAGAAGGTTGACGATGCGGAATTAGAAGAGCTTTATGAGTTTGCTGCAACGCAGAGAAAAATTGTGAGAATCTCCCTTAATAAGATTCAGGAGAACGAGGAACTGGATAAGAAGGCCAGCAGTGTGGAAACTGGAGGAGAGACCGATGCATGTGGAGAAAGTGAGCAGACTGTGGAGGGACTAAGAACTGAAAGTGAAAGGGTTGGAAATTGTGAGTCTTACACAACTGAAAGAGAAACAGTAACTGATTCACAACGTCTTTCAAAGCCTCTGGAAGTGTCCAAGATGCAAGAACCCTCTTGCAAGGTCAAAATATTCCAAATGGAAGAGTCACAGAACCATAGTCTTAAACCCGATTTCAATTTAAATGCCAGCGATGATTGTCTCTTCTCAGAAACAGATTTATTACTCGAATCTCAGCAAGATCTGAAATTTGAGGAAAAACATGATTTTGGTCTCTCTGAAGAAGACAAGACTTTTGCTGGAAACAATAGTCATGTGTTTAGTTCCTCTGCCAATTGCAGCATTCACAGAATTTCACCCACGTGTGAGATTGAAAGTCCCTCTGCTTGTCCGAGTTTGTCTGATCTGCCCGTGGTTGGTCTGTCACCATTGGGAGCAGATACACACGAGACAACCCCACAGGATCACCTGTCTTTGATCTCGGCAGTAATCTCATCCCTTGGATCTAAACACAATATGAATCCATCCGAAATATTGTCAGATGCTTCAGCAGCTTCAAACGAACAACTAAATTTGGAAGATAAAAAGTGTGACGATCCTGGAGTTCCTCAGGAACTTGATGCTCAAACATCTCCAAGATACTTGCAAGGAGAATGGCCATCGAAAGCAAAACCCTCTTCAACAAGTACTCCTTGTTTGGAGAGACCGTCCCAAAATAGCTGTGAGGTGCAACGCTGCGATCCAACATCACCTATAAGCATTGATTCCAGTCAGTCTCCATCAGAGAATAAAGCCAATGATGTTGTGTTGATCATAGACTCTGATGAGGAAATGGAAATAATTGAAAACAAAATGTCAGGATCTTGTTCTGACAACATACAATTGATGCCTTTGTGCAACGTTAAATGTGCTGGTGGTGAATTGGACCCAAGTTCACGTGATGAACTGCTTAGGATTAAGTCCAACATGATGTCAAGCTCCAAGATCGATGCTGAACAGAAAAACTCCAGAGTTTGTGGAATTCCATCTAAGAGTTTGGATGAGGTGCACAACAATAGCATTTCAGAGTTGTCCCCATTCAGTGTTGCTAAAAAGGTATCTGACCATGCAAGCCAAGATAAGAATAGTGAAAGTGAGCCGATGTTGCGGCTTAGCAGTGATGGTGAACAGAGCACTGAAGATCGTACTGCGGAGGACTCGTGGCTGGTACCGGTCACTCCGCCTTCAACAATAACCAGTCGCCACTCCACACTGACAACAAACTCTCACTTTCTGCACAACCAAAGTGTCAATAGGGACAAGTTGTTTGAGAAGCCGCTAGAACAGGAGGCTACTGTGTTAAAATCCGATGGAGTGGGACAGGGAAAAATGGAGGCAACTCGCCCACTGAAGAAAGCTTTAAGAGTTGCTGAAAAAATAAGCCTTATTAATGAGTTAGATTGTTTTGCAGAGAGGATTTCTGTCAATCAGTCATTGAGTGAGTCACTGCTCTCGCCCCCGATTCCTCCCACACACACCTCTGATTGTGTTGTCGAATTTGAAAGTGCGGACACGTCAATCACCCACTCCCCTTCAGCACAACCAGGAGGAGCACTGTCGGTCTCACTTTGCTCTGAAGAGAAGGAAGCAGCAGACAGGTCTGTGCTGGAGATTGAAGACACTGATGAGGAGATACCAACAGCTCAAGCTGAAGATAGCTTTCAGTGTGAAGATGACCCCCCAATGCCATATGACAATGACTGTTGGAATTCCGAGGGTAGTCCTCAACTCGAAGAGGAAAATTCTAATAATGAAGACTCATTTCTTCACAAAACAATGAAGCAAGCGAAGAATAAGGATGAGCGGTGTCCTATGGCGGACACGGAGAACAGAAATAGCACACCTCTCCCAGGAAGATCAAAGCCCAGGATGTCCTTTCCATCTACTGCAGTAGATCACAACAGCAAAGCTGACAAGGATACCCTTCTGAGCAGACAACATCCCAGTTTTTTTGATTCCAAACTTTGGGATGAAGATGATGAGTTTCCAGAAGTCCTCCCTGAATTATCTCTAAAGTTACCTGTCCTTCAGAAAGATGCCACTGATTCTCGACAATATGTTGGAGAGCAGAGAACTCCTGGTAAGCATTCAATCTGAATCAAGGAAGGTTTTTACCTTCCAACTCCCATGCTTTAGGTTCCTTGCAGTAAGCTGAGTCTGGACCTATTCTTGGGGTTTGAAGTTCAGTAGAGCTGTATTTTGGGCTTTGATGTGTTTGGGGCGGTAATGGCAGCGGGGCGGTAAAGTTAGTGCCTGGGAACAGTTTGCGCCTCAATTAGTAACATTGGGCAGCTGGGCCCTGAGTCAGGGGGCGCAGCACTAAGGGAGGTGTTGTGCACCTCTCCTGGGCGCTAGCCCGGGAAACTCCCGAGCTAAAAAGCCAGGCCGGGAGCGCTACCAGATGCCTGGGGGTGGGGTGGGGGGAACCTTTTTAATTAAAAAAAGCCACAAAAACATTCCCAAAACATTGCCTACACCACAACTCAAATCACAAAAACATTAACAGAAAAAACAATCGCACTTACCTCGGGAGTCCATGACTCACCTCTCCGCTGTCGGGATGGTGGGACCGCCCTGATTTCCCAGGCGGTCACTGCGGGGGGCGCTGCGGGGCGGACGGGTCGGGCAAGAGTTAAAACTCGCGACCAGGGGCGTTGTACACCGGGCGCAGCTCTCCTGGGCGGCGCTGCTCCGTGCAGCCGCTAAACCGGACCCGAGGATCGCCGCGGGGCGCTGGAGGCTGACTGCCCGGCCACAACACCTCACCGCCGCCATTGCTGCCGCTGCGGGACAAAAAACGGAGCGCAGAGGAGCCGAAAATAGGCCCCTAAATCTCTCAAAAAAATTTTGGATGTTACTATTCTTTTACATGTTTCTGAATACGTTTTTATACCACAAATATAAATAATAGATGGAGTAAATTAAATGCATTTGATCCTAAAGGTGTGATTTCTCTCTCTCCCCCGCCCCCTCCCCCCCATCACATATTGGTATTAATGACAGCAGTAGATGCTAAACTTTAGAACGGTATAATTTTTTACCTCTTTGTAGTCCACATGAAATGTGACTCTGTATATAACATGAGCTGTAGGCACAGAGAAAGCTGGAAGTTAAACTGCAGAATAGAAGTTGAGGTAGGTGCAAAGATTTTGAAATGTTAATTCCCGTGCACTAAACCAAAACCTGTAATTTTCTGCATTTAATATACCAGTCGCCCTTCAGTATTGGACTCATCTTTTGTAGCATTTTTAAGCTTATTTCATCCTTTTATCTAAAATTCTTCACTGATTTGTATCTTTTTTCAGCGCCTGTCAACCGAAGGAAAGCTCAACGTCCATTGCTGTCCATCACCCCAGAGCCTCCTTATTCAGCAATGGCCACACCATGCCTAAAGAAGGAGCTGGGGAAGTAAGTGGATGGTTGGGGTTGAGTGTGTGACGAATGCAGAGTTTTTCTACATTACACTTTTAAGAATAAAGTGATAAATTCACTAAGAAATCCAATCAGGAATTCAGGAGAAACTTCTTTACCCAGAGAGTGGTGAGAATGTGGAACTCGCGACCACAAGGAATAGTTGAGAAGAATAGTATATATGCATATAAAGGGAGGCTAGATAAACACATGGGGAAGGAAGGAATAGAAGGTTATTGCTGATAGGGTGAGATGACGATTCAGCATTCACAGCCCTTTGGGGTAGAGAATGATTTCGGAACTGTAGCTTTCTGCCCCAAAGTCAAGATGATTTAGCATTGGTGTGCTCAACCTCTCCACGGCAGCATTCAGACTGGTTCAGCACAGCACGGTAAAGGTGCTGGTATGCACAGAGTCAAAAAAACGGGGTAACAAGGTCTGTTTCCACAGCATTTGTAGCCCCTGAAAATGGACTGATCTTACTGTGCATTGTCACTTGGGTTTATCAACACCTTGGGTAGGCAGCTCAATGTTGATCAATTCTAATAGGTTTGTGTTAAAAGGTCTGTTCAAGACCATGAGCTTAAAAAAAACGCGAGAATCTGTGCACTAAGGTGATTTAACATCCTGTCCAAAGTTTTGAAATTCTGTGCACTTAAACACGTTGAGCCAGGGCACTTTTAACCAGAATATTTATAATAGAGATACTCGCTGAAGGATTGGGTTTCTGAGAAAGGGTGCATTTCATTGGTACATGCCCTTCTTTATGCCAGTTTTCTCCACAGCTTCAGTGCTGGGCTACAGTACCATAGGCATCTCCTGCCCTCTGGTACTTTGTCCACGTGCAGTGGAGAGCTTGCATCAATGGGACTGGGTGATGTCATCAAAACCCTGGTCGCCGTTTTGCAGCATGGGCAGGAACATCGACAGGGCTCAGGTACAGAGGAGTGAGAAGGTTGGAGCGGATGAGTGGCGTGTGCTTGTGGCGAGATGCAGTGAATAAGGCGGAGGAGCGGTGTGAGATTGTGGTGGAGGTGCGACAGATGAGAGTACGGGACCCAGAAGAGCCGAGGGCCCGGGGCAGCACGGGCCAGCCCACACTGCGATGTGTGTGCGCACTAGGTCCGTGCAGCAGAGCAGGTCTCCAGTCGTCTTGGTTAACTCTTGCCACTGGACCAAGACCTAGCTCTGTCAAGCCCGTGCGATGGCTGGTGTGCAACGGTCACCCCACGTTACAAAAATCCACACACAGACATCTTCCACCCCCTCAATTGGAGTTCAGGACTGGAACATCGGGTCCTCCATTGAAACATCTGTGAAGCAAGTCATCCTCATTCGAGGGACCACCTATGATGAGATGAAGAGGGGTGGGAGGAGGCTTGTGTGGAGCATAAACACCGGCATGGACCATTTGGGCTGAATGGCCTGTTTCTGTGCTGTACATTCTGTGCGACTCGATACAAGAATCGGAGTTTCATTTTTGGCCAAGCTACCTTCCTCTTATTGAAGGGACCACTGCACTGAAATGATTGGGGTGTTGGTGCAGAATCTTTTAAATCAGAATTCATCGAGTGGCATCAACCTAGTGGTGCCATCCTTTCACTACCACACAGATTGGTTCTTGATTGGACCTTGAGGGTGATCTGATGAGGCCACAGTCGCAGAGAGCGTGAGTTGGAGAATCATAGCTACAGTATAAAATATGCTGAGTAATATAGTCTAGAAAATCTGTCTTATCTAGCTGTTTTGCCCTGTTCCAGGTTTGGTGTTCGACCTCTGCCAAAGCGAAAAATGATTCTGAAATTGAAAGAGATTTACCAATATACCCATCGGCTTGCTCAGCCCGAGTACCACTCCCGCTCTGAGCAGCAAGTATCATCTTCACAGCCTTGCATCCGAAAACCAGCCCCAGTTAAAAGGAGCAAACCAAAGGCGGGCATCGTAAACCGCTCACAGCCTGTTCCATCCGCAACAGAACAGCCAAAAGGCCATTCCAAAAAACAGTCCCAGTCTGTTTCAGCAGAAACGAGCAAACCCCCCTCGAAAGGTCGTCTCAAGGCCACTTCGAAAAGGAAAGGGAAAAGCCAAGTTCTGGAATCACTCGGGCTGGAAGCTGAGTCACCGTCGAAAGCTGCTGCTGATGCGGCCAATCAGCTCTCCTCATCCCAGGGATCCTCGTTCTCCTCAGCAGGGAGCGACAGCTCCTTTGGATCACAAAGGTGGGTCAGTTAAAACTGAGTGCAGTGAGAGAAAGGAAAAGCCAAATTACCTCAAACACATCAATTCACTTGAAAGGAGTGAAAATTAGTAAGTAGTAAAAATGAGTGTGGTGAAAGAAATAAAATGGTGAGTTATCTTTGGGGCTAGCTCAGGCCCGCAGATGTGACCTTCAACTGGGACCAAACCCCTCACTTTACTAAGCAACGCTGTTTAGACCTTTCTACTAAACACTTGTTTTCCTGTAATCTGTTTTGAATGCAGGTTGGCCAAAATATACACCCTCCCTCACTGTGGGCAATATTATTTAAACTTTGATGGTATGACAAAGAGTCCAGCTACTCTGTAGCGTTCTGGAGATCCCGGGCAGGTTTCAGTAACTTTGTTCCTCAGTTTACGCCTGAAAACCGGGGGTTCATTTTCACCCTCTCATTGATTGAAACAAGCAAGGAGCAAGCTTAGGTGACTCAGGAAAGATCACGGAACATTGCCCTTGTGATTCTCCCTGTTGTTCCGAGGACTTATTGTTGGTCATAAGAACATAAGAACATAAGAATTAGGAACAGGAGTAGGCCATCTAGCCCCTCGAGCCTGCTCCACCATTTAACAAGATCACGGCTGATCTGGCCGTGGACTCAGCTCCACTTCCCCGCCCGCTCCCCGTAACCCTTAATTCCCTTATTAGTTAAAAATCTATCTATCTGTGATTTGAATACATTCAATGAGCTAGCCTCAACTGCTTCCTTGGGCAGAGAATTCCACAGATTCACAACCATCTGGGAGAAGAAATTCCTTCTCAACTCGATTTTAAATTGGCTCCCCCATATTTTGAGGCTGTGCCCCCTAGTTCTAGTCTCCCCGACCAGTGGAAACAACCTCTCTGCCTCTATCTTGTCTATCCCTTTCATGATTTTAAATGTTTCTATAAGATCACCCGTCATCCTTCTGAACTCCAACGAGTAAAGACCCAGTCTACTCAATCTATCATCATAAGGTAACCCCCTCATCTCCGGAATCAGCCTAGTGAATCGTCTCTGTACCCCTCCAAAGCTAGTATATCCTTCCTTAAGTAAGGCGACCAAAACTGCACGCAGTACTCCAGGTGCGGCCTCACCAATACCCTATACAGTTGCAGAAGGACCTCCCTGCTTTTGTACTCCATCCCTCTCGCAATGAAGGCCAACATTCCATTCGCTATGATCTAAGGAAAAAGCATGTCTTTGAAGAACTAAGATGCACAAAGTAACTTGAGCATCTGCCCTAACTCTCTTTCCCAACACCATCCTGCAGCTTGGTAACAATTTAAGCATAACCACCCCCCCCCCGCCTCTTGTATTCTATGCCTCGGCCAATAAAGGCAAGCATTCCGTATGCCTTCTTATCCACCTGGCCTGCTGCTTTCAGGGATCTGTGGACAAGCACTCCAAGGTCCCTTTCTTCATCTACACTTTTAAGTGGCCTACCGCTTAATGTGTATTCCCTTTCCTTTTTAGCCCTCCCAAAGTGCATCACCTCACACTTCTTCAAATTAAATTCCATTTGCCACTGCTCTGCCCACCTGACCAGTAGATTGATATCCTCCTGCAGTCCATGAATATATTCAAATCTAGATCATTGATGTATACCACAAAAAGCAAGGGACCTAGTACTGAGCCCTGCGGAACCCCACTGGAAACATCCTTCCAGTCACAAAAACATCCATCAACTGATTCCCGGGATGGCAGGACTGACCTATCAAGAAAGACTGGATCAACTGGGCTTGTATTCACTGGAGTTCAGAAGAATGAGGGGACCTCATAGAAACGTTTAAAATTCTGATGGGTTTAGACAGGTTAGATGCAGGAAGAATGTTCCCAATGTTGGGGAAGTCCAGAACCAGGGGTCACAGTCTAAGGATAAGGGGTAAGCCATTTAGGACCGAGATGAGGAGGAACTTCTTCACCCAGAGAGTGGTGAACCTGTGGAATTCTCTACCACAGAAAGTTGTTGAGGCCAATTCACTAAATATATTCAAAAAAGAGTTAGATGTAGTCCTTACTACTAAGGGGATCAAGGAGTATGGTGAGAAAGCAGGAATGGGGTACTGAAGTTGCATGTTCAGCCATGAACTCATTGAATGGCGGTGCAGGCTAGAAGAGCCGAATGGCCTACTCCTGCACCTATTTTCTATGTTTCTATTACCCTTTGCTTCCTACCTCTAAGCCAATTTTAGATCCAACTTGTCACTTTGCCCTGGATCCCATGGGCTTTAACCTTCGTGACCAGTCTACCATGTGGGACCTTATCAAAAGTTTTGCTAAAGTCCATATACACTACATCGTACACACTACCCTCATCGAGCCTCCTGGTCACCTCCTCAAAAAAATGTAATCAGGTTAGTCAGACACGACCTTCCCTTAACAAATCCGTGCTAACTGTCCCTGATTAATCCTTGCCTTTCCAAACGTAGATTTATCTTGTTCTTCAGGATTTTTTCTAATTTTCCCACCACTGAGGTTAGGCTGACAGGACTGTAATTACTCGGCCTAACCCTTTCTTCCTTCTTAAACAAGGGTAACACATTAGCACCATACCTAAATCCAAAGAGGACTGGAAAATGATGATCGAGGCCTCTGCTATTTTCTCTTTTACTTCGCTCAACAGCTTGGGATGCATTTCATCCGAGCCTGGGGACTTATCCACTTTCAAAGCTGTTAAACCCTTTAATACTTCCTCTCTCCCTATGTTTATTTCATCCAGAATTTCACACTCCTCCTCGATTGCAGTATCTGCATTGCCCCTTTCCTTTGTGAAAACAGACGCAAAGTATTCATTAAGAACCATACCCACATCTTCTGCCTCCACACACAGATTACCCTCATGGTCTCTAATAGGCCATACCCTTTCTTTAGTTATCCTCTTGCTCTTAATATATTTATAGAACATCTTTGGGTGTTCCTTGATTTTACTTGCCAAGAATTTTTGATGCTCTCTCTTAGAATTTCCTAATATCCTTTTTAATTTTACCTCTGAACTTTCTAAATTCCTCCAAAGATTCTACAGTATTTAGCCGTCGGTATATGACATAAGCTTCCCTTTTTTTCTTTATCCTCCCCTGTAAGTCTCTAGACATCCAGGCGGCTCTAGAATTGTTATTCCCACCCTTTTTCTTTAAGGGCACATGTTCGGCCTGAGCCCTCCGGATCTCCTCCTTGAATGCCTCCCACTGTTCCGACACTGATTTACCCACAAGTAGCTGTTTCCAGTCCAATGTCTCAACTTAGCAAAGTTAGCTTTTCCCCAATTTGGGATTTTATTCCTTCATTTAGGGTTATCCTTGTCCTTATCCATAACTAACTTGAATCTGACTGAATTATGTATAATACTCTGGTTAGGCCGCTGGAGTACTGCGTACAGTTCTGTTCACCGTATTATAGAAAGGACGTGATTGCACTAGAGGGTGCAGAGGAAATTTACTAGAATGCTGCCTGGAATGGAGAATCTTAGCTATGAGGACAGATTGAATAGGCTGGGTTTGTTCTCATTGGAACAGAGGAGGTTGAGAGGAGACCTCATTGAGGTGTACAGAATTTTGAGGGGCCTGGACATAGTGGATAGCAATGGGCTTATTTCCATTGGTGGAGGGGTCAATTACAAAGGAGCATAGTTTCAAGGTGGCTGGTGGAAGGTTCAGAGGAGATTTGAGGGGAGGCTTCTTCACACAGAGGGTTGTGGGTGTCTGGAATTCACTTCCTGGAAGGGTGGTGGATGCAGAAACCCTCACCACTTTTAAAGGTGCTTGAATGGGCGCTTAAAGTGCCGTAACCTGCAGGGTTACGGACCTAGAGCTGGTAATTGGGATTAGACTGGATAACCTCTTGTTGGCTGGCACAGATATAATGGTAAGTACTGCAGGGGATCGAATACGGCCAGGGTGATCTCCTGGACTAGTTTTGTTCGCCTGGATGGGTCGGAGAGGAATTTTCCCAGATTTTATTTTCCCCAATTGGCCTGGGTTTTTATCTGGTTTTTGCCTCTCCCAGGAGATCACATGGCTCCGGTTGGGGTGGAGTGTAGAATGTTTCAGTATAAGGGGTGTTGCAGTTGTATGGGGCGGACTGGTTGGGCTGGCTGTTCTTTACCTTTCCGCCATTGTTCATTGTTCATTGATTTCAATGTAATCGACCGAGGGCCGTGCAGCTCTTTGTCGGCCGGCGCGGACACGATGGGCTGAAATGGCTTCCTTCTGCGCTGTAAATTTCTATGTTTTCCAAAGTCATTGAATATATTTAAGGTGGAGATGGACAGAATTTTGAATGATAGGGGAGTCAAGGGTTATGGGGAGTGGGCAGGAAAGTGGAGTTGAGGCCAGGATCAGATCAGCCTTGATCGTATTGAATGGCGGGGCAGGCTCGAGGGGCCGTATGGCCTACTCCTGTTCCTATTCCCTATGTTCTTATGTAAAATGTGGAAGTTCTGCCTGGTTACGTTGCCGTACTGCTTCACATCAACAAACCGTGCATTACCTCTTTCCCATTACTAATTCAAATCAGTCGACACGGGCCCTTCGAACTCCCTGCAGGTAACACAGTGTAAATCTGTCTCAGTAGATATCTTTGGAAAACTGACAACCTTGCTTACCGAGGCAATTAAAAAAAATAAAATTAAAAAAAATTTGATGACAGACTGCTTGCCAGGATTGTATGAACAAACCCTATCCATCTCTTTCCCTCTTTCAGGCTGTCAGCCGGTGACTGTGACAATGCCTTTACCACCGATTCGGACGATGAGGAGGATAATGGAATCACTCCATCACAGGCAGTTGTGCGCGAGGCAGATACAGCGGAGGCCATAAGACAGTACATTCGGTCAAACCCAGTTCTGTACAATAACATCCTGCAGTACAAGCCCTTTGAGCTGTCCGACCTCCATCAGCAGCTTAAGGACAATGGGATAACTGTTTCCAAAGGGAAATTGCTGGATTTTCTTGATGCTCAGTGCATTACGTTTACCACAGCTCGAGCGAGGAAGGAGATGTTGGGACGGAGAAAGCAGGGCGGTGGTAAACGGCGTAAGGGAAAACTGAATCAGTGCCGTGGGAAGAGGTAAGTGCCGGGGAAAACATTCCACTCCTGTGTGCTGCCAGAAATGCTACTGCCCTCTCCATCCGTATTAGAAAATCTTGTATTAGAAAATAGTGAGATTACACATTCAGGCGAGAGCATTTTAGTACCACAATATGTTTTAATTCAGGAGCTTTTGGTACATCAGTGTTAAGTGCCGTGCAGTAAGGTAATGCGGTTCCCCCTGTCGAATATTTCAGTAACTGCAGCCCTGCTTCAGCAGTTTAGGAGCATCTTGGAAGCCAGCACTGTTTGTGACGGGACTGTCATCATGTCACACCGAGCTGTGGAGATTGACAGCATTCTCACTTTCCGCCAAACTCCAGTCGACGGTCTGTACTTTACACTTTGAATTATGTTGAAAAACAAACTGTAAAATTAATGAAATGGCTGCAAGGACACTTGCCTGCAAGAACGAGGCTATTTTTGGGTGTCATTGTAATCAAAATGTGCCCACTACACGCTGGCAGCTCCTTGATAAATGGTGCTGACCCACTTCTCAGCTCTGCTGGTCTGTCGCTGTTTTTGAATCACTCTCTGATCGGAGGGCCGTCCTCATTGGAATCAATCCAATATAATCAAAACACTTATCCCCTGCAATTGACTCCCTTTTAATACCTCCAACCCAGGCGTGGCAATCTAGTTCAAAATAACCCTATTTTGTATATAATTGTACAAGAAATTGTTCAAAACTTTGTACACATGTAATTGAAAAAAGAGCGAGAATGGGTGTTTAGACTGTTGGATGTGCGCAGTCTCAGTTATACTGACTCTCTTGTACCAACAATGGACTTAATCTTCAGAGAAGTAAGTTTTGCTAAGCAGTCGCAGTCTTGGTCACCAGGAGCTGAAACAGATATACAGGTACTTTACCCAGAATGTTAATAGCTGTGTGTGTGTTGTGTATGGAACTATTGGTATGTGCTGGTGTCCTATCCTGCAGTGGACCAAGAGTTCCATTTAATGCTTGTGGCTTGTCTTGATGTTACTATTTAAATATAGATGTTATATGTTAAGCAGATTTGAACTGCTTGTTTTTTTAAAAAAAATAAACAAAAGCTTGCTTTTTAAGAAATAGAAATGCACCTTTAATCAGTGTGACGTTTCCTTCGTCAACTGTGTCCCAAGTGCACCTGGAGTATAGGTAACGCCCAGATGGACAAACGCCCTTTAAAGTGTTGTGTATAGTAACTCACCACAATCTATTATTAAATTGGTACAGGGCAAGGGAAACGGATTTGCTGGCTCTATGATCCAGTGAGAAAGTATTCTACTACAGTTGGACCTCTGTGGTCCGGCACCCTTGGGACTTGACCAGTGCCAGACCAGAGAATTTCCCGAACCATGGGAGGTCAACTGGTGACAACGTTGCTGACGACGACCCGGACGCGTTCTGCGCATACGCTGCGGAGAAGCATATTGTGCTGCATTTAGTCGTCCAGAATCACTCCGTTTTTTTAAATCCTCAGGCCAAGCTTCAGCGCCTCAGTCAGCTGCTTGCCCTTCCCTTCCCTTCCCTTGCCCGGCCTGCTTACCTCAATGAACACCAACATCAACACCTTAAAAAACCACATACACACATACAAAAAACTTATAGAGATCGGAGATAAAGTGGAGGATAAAGTCACGGAGAGATGCCAATCCTTACCCACGTTCCTAATCCCAGCACCAGTCCTTGTGTAACCGTGAGCAGAGCCTGACTGGTGGAAGCGGCAGCCTCCTCGCACCGAGACACACACAGCCCCCTCGCACCGAGACACACACACACACACACACACACACACACACAGCCCCCTCGCACCGAGACACACACACACACACAGCCCCCTTGCACCGAGACACACACACACACACACACACAGCCCCCTCGCACCGAGACACACACACACACACAGCCCCCTTGCACCGAGACTCACACACACACAGCCCCCTTGCACCGAGACACACACACACACACACACACACAGCCCCCTTGCACCGAGACACACACACACACAGACCCCTCGCACCGAGACACACACACACACACACACAGCCTCCTCGCACCGAGACACACACACACACACACACAGCCTCCTCGCACCGAGGCGCACACACGCACACGGTCTCCTCACACTGAGACACACACACACACAGCCTCCTCGCACCGAGACACACACACATGGTCTCCTCACACCGAGACACACACATACACAGACCCCTCGCACCGAGAGACACACACACACACACACACATACACACACACACACACACACGGTCTCCTCACACCGAGACACACACACACACGGTCTCCTCACACCGAGACACACACACACACACACACACACACAGCCCCCTCGCACCGAGATACATACACAGACCCCTCGCACCGAGACACACACACATACACAGCCCCCTCGCACCGAGACACACACACACACACACAGACCCCTCGCACCGAGACACACACACACACACACATGGTCTCCTCACACCAACACACACACACACACACACAGCCTCCTCGCACCGAGACACACACACACACACACAACCAGACCCCTCGCACCGAGACACACACACACAACCAGACCCCTCGCACCGAGACACACACAGCCTCCTCGCACCGAGGCGCGCGCGCACACACACACACACACACACACACACACACACACACAGCCTCCTCGCACCGAGGCACACACACACACACACATGGTCTCCTCACACTGAGACACACACACACACAGCCTCCTTGCACCGAGACACACACACATGGTCTCCTCACACCGAGACACACACACACAACACACATACACAGACCCCTCGCACCGAGAGACACACACACACACACACACACACAGCCCCCTCGCACCGAGACACACACACACACACACATACACAGACCCCTCGCACCGAGAGACACACACACAGCCCCCTCGCACCGAGACACACACACACACACACACACACACACACACAGCCCCCTCACACCGAGACACACACACACACACAGCCCCCTCGCACCGAGACACACACACACACACACACAGCCCCCTTGCACCGAGACACACACACACAGCCCCCTCGCACCAAGACACACACACACACAGCCCCCTTGCACCGAGACACACACACAGCCCCCTCACACCGAGACACACACACACACACAGCCCCCTCGCACCGAGACTCACACACACACAGCCCCCTTGCAACGAGACACACACACACAGCCCCCTTGCACCGAGACACACACACACACACACACACACACACACACACACAGCCCCCTCACACCGAGACACACACACACACAGACCCCTCGCACCGAGACACACACACACACACACACACATGGTCTCCTCACACCGCGACACACACACACACACACAGCCTCCTCGCACCGAGACACACACACATGGTCTCCTCACACCGAGAGACACACACACAACACACATACACAGACCCCTCGCACCGAGACACACACACACACACACACACAGACCCCTCGCACCGAGACACACACACACACACAGCCTCCTCGCACCGAGGCGCGCGCACACACACGGTCTCCTCACACTGAGACACACACACACACAGCCTCCTCGCACCGAGACACACACACATACACAGCCCCCTTGCACCGAGACACACACACACACACACACAGACCCCTCGCACCGAGACATACACACACACACACATGGTCTCCTCACACCAAGACACACACACGCACACAGCCTCCTCGCACCGAGACACACACACAAACACACACACAACCAGACCCCTCGCACCGAGACACACACACACAACCAGACCCCTCGCACCGAGACACACACACACAGCCTCCTCGCACCGAGGCGCGCGCGCACACACACACACACAGCCTCCTCGCACCGAGGCACACACACACACACACATGGTCTCCTCACACTGAGACACACACACACACAGCCTCCTTGCACCGAGACACACACACATGGTCTCCTCACACCGAGACACACACACACAACACACATACACAGACCCCTCGCACCGAGAGACACACACACACACAGCCCCCTTGCACCGAGACACACACACACACACACATACACAGACCCCTCGCACCGAGAGACACACACACACACAGCCCCCTCGCACCGAGACACACACACACACACATACACACAGCCCCCTCACACCGAGACACACACACACACACAGCCCCCTCGCACCGAGACACACACACACACACACACAGCCCCCTTGCACCGAGACACACACACACAGCCCCCTCGCACCAAGACACACACACACACACACAGCCCCCTTGCACCGAGACACACACACACACACACACAGCCCCCTCACACCGAGACACACACACACACACAGCCCCCTCGCACCGAGACTCACACACACACAGCCCCCTTGCACCGAGACACACACACACACACACAGCCCCCTCACACCGAGACACACACACACACAGACCCCTCGCACCGAGACACACACACACACACACACACACACATGGTCTCCTCACACCGCGACACACACACACACAGCCTCCTCGCACCGAGACACACACACATGGTCTCCTCACACCGAGAGACACACACACAACACACATACACAGACCCCTCGCACCGAGACACACACACACACACACACAGACCCCTCGCACCGAGACACACACACACACACAGCCTCCTCGCACCGAGGCGCACACACACACACACGGTCTCCTCACACTGAGACACACACACACACAGCCTCCTCGCACGGAGACACACACACATGGTCTCCTCACACCGAGAGACACACACACAACACACATACACAGACCCCTTGCACCGAGAGACACACACACACACACACACACACACACGGTCTCCTCACACCGAGACACACACACACACACACACACAGCCCCCTCGCACCGAGATACACACATACACAGACCCCTCATACCGAGACACACACACACACACACACAGACAGACCCCTCGCACTGAGACACACACACACACACACAGCCCCCTCGCACTGAGACACACACACACACACGGTCTACTCACACTGAGACACACACACACACGGTCTCCTCACACTGAGACACACACACACACAGCCCCCTCACACTGAATTACACACACACAGACCCCTCGCACCGAGACACACACACACACACACACACACCCTCTTCACACCGAGGCAAACACACACACACACACACACACACACACAACCCCCCCCGAGACTGGGGGGAGGGGGAAATGTCAGCTCAGCCCTCAGAGCATGCCCGCCCGCCGCCAATCAGACAAAGAGAGGCGGCCTCGGCAGTAAGGAGTGTGTGTCAAGCACCAGCCAGTGTGTAAAACCTGCAGCTGGCCAGGTCAAAACTGTCAAGATTTGGTATCTAAAATGCATCATAAGTGCGTTAACACGTGGGGCTGCAATTTTTTTTCAATGGACGCCACCCACGCCGGGACTGATGCCGGACCAGGGATGTTTCCGGACTAAAGAGTCCTGGACTGGAGAGGTACAACCTGTAATTACATTTTATGAGTATAATTCACACTCCCAACATTGGAGACTAAAATGGTTTCACATGTGAAACCATGACTCGTGACTGGATTTCCGTCACATTCTACTTTACCACTTCAAAGTGGGAGCTTTGGGTAGAAATGAATGAATCTCTCGATGGAAGAATGAAGAACATCAAGGTGGATCATGTTTTCGTAGAGGTCACCGAGGTTATTTGTACAATCCCTGGTTTCTTGAACCTTGGCAGTGTCAGGGCCAGGAGGGATGTTCCCTGGCTGGATCCAGCTCACTCTTTATCTGTTGCTATTCCGTGATTTCATTGTACAGATCACTTTCCAATATAAGAACCAAGACTTGAGTCAGAACAACGTTTTATTTTCTGAGTAAAACGGACGCAGCTGAGATTAAAGTCTTTCCATTGCAGGGTCTTCATTTGCTATTATAAAACAGCCCGGTCCCAGGCTTCTTTAAATCCCTCCTGCCGTGGACTTTTGCAAAAGTCCGACACAACTTCCTGTTGGAGCCGGGCAACCCAATGGGACATTGTAACCAGTTCACTGCACTCTGGATAATTCCCTGGGATCCCACTTCAGCATTCAATAATTGACAGGCACAGTCCTGGCTCAGGGTGACCTGAAGCTAAATATCCCAATTTGACAGACAAACCTAAACTTCTTTCTTTTTAAAAGAGAGGCCCACGAGACTGGTACACTTTCAAGTGGGGTAGAGAAAGCCAAGAGGAGATTTAATAGCGTTTTAAATTATTCATGGTTTTGATAGGGGAGTTGGTAATGAGGGGGTCATCAATTTAAAATGATCAGTGAGGTCAGGAGACATTTCTCCAGGCGGGGGGGAGTTTGAGCATAGTAGTTCGCCCCGGGGCCTAGCACTGTGTCATCCCAATGCTCCGAGGGGCGTCACTGGCCTTGGAAGCAGCTCGAGTTCCTCCGATAGAATTGTCGCTGTGGTACAAAGGCCAACTGCTGTGTAGCATGCCCAGTCCAATCGAGAGTCCATCGCTTCCTCAGGTTCACCACCGTCACTGTCCTCAAACCGCGATAACTGTAATCCAAATTAAAGCAGGGATATCAGTGTAAGCAGTACAGGAACAAAGCAAGTGGGGACAGCACCATTTCTACTGCTTATTGACCAATTGTTGACCATCTTCTGGGGAGGGGGGGTGGGGGGAGAAATAAGTGTGATCACTTTGAGAGTGAAATGGCTCCAAGCTGTCAGGCCTGCCGATGGTAGATTGGCACCACCCTGACCCTTGGCGATCCGATCACTTGAGCTCAGTCAGGCACCGGTAATTGGCCAGTCAGCCCAGCTTGGTAATGGGGTCTGGAGGGGTAGAGTGGTCAGTGGGAGCTGGAATTCTACCCACTCCAGCCCAGATGATCTTGCAAGCCAATTGACCCGAAAGCTCCGATGGTCCGAGCCGGATAAGTAGCTGGAAATCTACCAGTGCTCAGTGCTGGTAAGTTGGGCTGATTAAATAAACACAGACAATGCTGGAAATCTCTGCGGGTCAGGCAGCACCTGTGGAGAGAAACAGAGTTAATGTTTCAGGTCGGTGACCCTCTGTCAGAACTGAAAAAGTTTGAGATGTAACAGATTCTTAAGGAAGTGCAAGGAGCACTGAAAGGGGGAGGGGAGGAGAGGAAAGAATAAAAGGGAAGGTCTGTGATAGGGTGGAAGGCAGGAGAGATTAGAGAGACAAAAGGGATGATGGGCAAAAATGAGATGGTAATGGCACAAGTTAGGAAACAAAAGATGTGGTGTGAATGGCAGAATAATCAGCTGCCCTGGGAAAGAGGAAAACGGTGGGGTTTGGGGAAAATAATATGGGCAGAGGTTATGGTCTGAAATTGTTGAACTCGATGTTGAGTCCAGAAGGCTGTAAAGTGCCTAAACGAAAGATGAGGTGCTGTTCCTCGAGCTTGCGTTGGAACAGTGTCAGAGGCTGATTAAACTCCAGCAGTATCCCTGTACACATTTGGGGTTCCCTAATCCTCAGCTCTGCCAAACTGCACCTAAGCTGGCCATAGGTAAGTGGGGCATGTCCCTGAATGCATTCTGAATCGGCAAACAAATTCTACCGGTGTAGATTTCTCCCTAGCTCGGTTTGGAGACTCGAACGCAGTGACGAGATTTGACGCAGGTCAGGCACCCCACTCACAGCAGCAGCGTGCTTCACATATACATTGAGCGGGTCACACACCATCACTGCCATGTTTCCCCTTACCATGCTATAGTGCCGAGACACATCTACATGTCCATTTGTAGACACTCACCATTATATGGATGAATCCACAGCATTTGAATCAGTGAGGTTTTGGATCATATTCTTCGAGATTTTCTGGGACTGTCTGTTGAATGTGATCCCGTCAAATATCTCATTGATGAAAGTGTCCTCGTCCTCTGGGTAGCTTTGAGCTTTCTCTGTGTCTGAAAGAGCAACGTGATTGTACCACACACTGACTCAGGCACAAGCACAGCAATTGGTGGATAAAGAATATTAAGTAAAAACTTCCTGGCTCCAACATCAACCTACAAATTTTCTTGGGGAATTTAGTTTAATTGGGTGTATTTGTGTGGATTGGCTGGGGTTATAAGAACATGAATTAGGAGCAAGAGTAGGCCATTTGGCCCTTTCGAGCCTGCTCCACCATTCAATAAGATCATGGCTGATCTGATCTTGGCCTCAACTCCACTTCCCGGCCCACTCCCCATAACCCTTGACTCCCTTATCATTCAAAAATCTATCTATCTCCACCTTAAAAATATTCAATGACCCAGCCTCCACAGCACTCTGGGGTAGAAAATTCCAAAGATTCACGACCCTCAGAGAGAAGAAATTCCTCCTCATCTCTGTTTTAAATGGACAGCCCCTTATTCTAGATTCCCCCATGAGGGGAAACATCCTCTCTGCACCTACCCTGTCAAGCCCCCTCAGAATCTTATATGTTTCAATAAGATCACCTCTCATTTTTCTAAACTCCAATGAGTACAGACTCAACCTGCTCAACCTTTCTTCATAAGACAACCCCTTCATCTCAGGAATCAACCTCGTGAACCTTCTCTGAACTGCCGTGGGGATTTGGTGAGATGTTTGGTATGGGTTGGCTACGGTGTTTTTGCTGAATAGGTGAGGAGTTTGAGTGAGAATAAGTGAGTTTGGGTGGGTGGGAGTGAGTGAGTTTGGTTGGGGAGTTTGGGTAGGTGGATCGGGATGGGTGGGAGTGAGTGAGTTTGGGTGGGAGAGAGTTTGGGGGGGAGAGAGTTTGGGGGGGCAGTTTGGGTGGGAGTGAGTGAGTTTGGGTGGGAGTGAGTGAGTTTGGGGGGAGTTTTGGTGGGCGGGAATGAGTTTGGGGAGTTTGGGTGGGTGGGAGTGATTTGGGGGGGAGTTTTGGTGGGTGGGAGTGAGTTGGGGGGGAGTTTGGGTGGGTGGGAGTGAGTTTGGGTGGGTGGAAATGAGTTTGGGGGGAGTTTGGGTGCGAGTGAGTGAGTTTGGGTGGGTGGGAGTGAGTTTGGGGGTGAGTGAGTTTGGGTGGGTGGGAGTTAGTTTGGGGGTGAGTTTGGGTGGGAGTGAGTTTAGGGGGGAGTTTGGGTGGGTGGAAGTGAGTGAGTTTGGGGGGGAGTGTGGGTGGGAGTGAGTTTGGGGGGAGTTTGGATGGGTGGGAGTGAGTTTGTGGTGAGTTTGGGTGGGTGGGAGTGAGTGAGTTTGGGGGGGGGGGAGTTTGGGTGGGTGGGGGTGAGTGAGTTTGAGTGGGTGGGATTGTTTGCACAGGGTTGTGCCCCACCACATTTTAACAGGCGTGTTTTGGTAAAACTCAGAGGCTCTCACCCCAGGTAGGCCTCATAAATATTCAAAGGTTGGAGTCTGGTGATCTCATTCGGGTCTGGAAGCTATTTTAACCCTGAGCTGCACAAGTGACAGTGGAGATCGGACCTGGGTAAATCGGACAGATCCAGGGCCCGAGGAGTCCGAGCAAGGCGGGAGTTGTTGAATGGTTTCCTTGTGGGCCAGGAGGAGCAGACTGAAATCATCAGTGCACAATTGCCATTCCTATCTCTGTCCTACCCTGTGCGTCTATGCTGCCCTGTTCCAAAGTGGGCCAGACATTGTCACTGCATGAGGATCTGCTCTGTGACTCCGCTGGTAGTGCACTGTCCTCACTCTTAGATCTGCACATGGGTTTCAGACCTGCAATACAAAACAGGTCCTGTTAGGATGAAAGTCATGAGACCCCACACTATCACTTTACTCGCCAAAACTCTCGCTGAAACTTTTAACAGGAAAAAATTCTGTAAAAAAAAAAGAATGACTATTTGCATCACGTTTTTCAGCACCCTTCTGCGCCTGCGTCCTCTGGACTCCGCCCCCAATGCCTCTCATGCATGTGCAGACTCCTCGGCCCGGAAGTGGGGCTTGCAAAGACTGTATTGTTCCAACCGCGTTGAAGCTGTGGTTGGGGCGCTTTGTTCTATCTGAAGTCAGAATGGCTCGAATTACACTTTGCAAAGTCACTCAGAACTTGGGCTGGGCGGTTCCAACTACACAATCCAGAGAAACTTCTGGGTGTGGCTTATCATCCAAGGAGACCAATCAGCAATCAGGTCATGTGATCATAGAGAGCCGAGCAGAGTATTTTCTAGTGTAAATAGCTACATCCAAAAAATCGTGGTTTTGTTTGTTCCGCTCGCTGGAGGATGGAACAGTTAAGGAGCCATAAATAAAGTAAAGAAAGACCTTGCATTTCTATAGGCATTTGATGACCTCAGGATATCCCAATGTGCTTTACAGCCAATGAAGTACTTTTGAAGTATCGTCACTGTTGTAATGTAGGGAAATGCAGCGGCCAATTTGTGCACAGCAAGCTCCCACACACAGCAATGTGATAAATGACCAGATAATTGCTTTAATAGAAACATCAAAATCTACAGTGCAGAAGGAGGTCATTTCGGCCCATTGTGCCCGCACCGGCCGACAAAGAGCCACACGGCCCTCGGTCAGCAGCCCTGAATATAAACCTATGAACAATGAACAATGGTGGACAGGTAAAGAGCATCCGGTCCAACCAGTCCGCCCCACACAATTGCAACATTTTACTCACTACCCCAACCGGAGCCATGCGATCTCCTGGGAGAGGCAAAAAGCAGCTAAAATCCCAGGCAAATTGGGGAAAAAATTCTGGAAAAATTCCTCTCTGATCCATCCAGGCAATCAAAATTAGTCCAGGAGACCACTCTGGCTGTATTCGATTCGCTGAAGTAATTACCATCATAGCTGTGCCAGCCAATAAGAGGTTATCCAGTCTAATCCCAATTACCAGCTCTAGGTCCATAACTCTGCAGGTTACGGCACTTCAAGTGCCCATCCAAGCACCTTTTAAATGTGGTAAAGGTTTCTGCATCCAGCACTCTTCCAGGCAGTGAGTTCCAGACCCCCACAACCCTCTGCGTGAAGAATCCTCCCCTCGAATTCCCCTCTGAACCTTCCACCAATCACCTTAAATCTCTGCCCTTTTGTAATTGACCCCTCCACCAAGGGAAATAGGCCCTTGCTATCCACTATATCCAGGCCCCTCAATGAAGTCTCCTCTCAGCCTCCTCTGTTCCAAGGAGAACAAACCCAGCCTATCCAATCTGTCCTCATAGCTAAGATTCTCCATTCCAGGCAGCATCTTAGTAAATCTCCTCTGCACCCTCTCTACTGCAATCACGTCCTTCCTATAATACGGCGACCAGAACTGCACGCAGTACTCCAGCTGAGGCCTAACCAGAGTATTATACAATTTAAGCATAACCTCCGTGCTCTCGGCCAATAAAGGCAAACATTCCGTATGCCTTCTTAACTACCTTATCCACCTGGCCTGCTACTTTCAGGGATCTGTGGACAAGCACTCCAAGGTCCCTTTGTTCATCTACACTTCTAAGTGGCCTATCGTTTAATTGGTGTATACCTTTTCCTTATTAGCCCTCCCCAAGTGCATTACCTCACACTTCTCCAAATTAAATTCCATTTGCCACTGCTCTGCCCACCTGACCAGTAGATTGATATCCTCCTGCAGCCCATGATTTTTCTCGTCATTATCAACCACACAGCCAATTTTAGTGTCGTCTGCAAACTTCTTAATCATACCCCCTATATTTAAATCTAGATCATTGATGTATACCACAAAAAGCAAGGGACCCAGTACTGAGCCCTGCGGAACCCCACTGGAAACATCCTTCCATTCACAAAAACACCCATCAACCATTACCCTTTGCTTCCTACCTCTAAGCCAATTTTGGTTCCTATTTGCCACTTTGCCCTGGATCCCTTCATGACCAGTCTGCCATGTGAGACCTTATCAAAAGCTTTGCTAAAGTCCATATACACTATATCATACGCATTATCCTCATCGACCCTCCTGCTTACCTCCTCAAAAAATTCAATCAGGTTAGTCAAACACGATCTTCCCTTAACAAATCCGTGCTGACTGTCTCCAATTAATCCTTGCCTTTCTAAATTTAGATTTATCCTGTCCTTCAGGAATTTTTCCAATAATTTTCCCACCACTGAGGTTAGGCTGACAGGCCTGTAATTACTCGGCCTATCCCTTTCTCCCTTCTTAAACAAGGGTACTTCATTAGCAGTCCTCCAATCCTCTGGCACCATGCCTGAATCCAAAGAGGACTGGAAAATGATGATTAAGGCCTCTGCTATTTCCTTTTTTGCTTCGCCCAACAGCCTGGGATGCATTTTATCCGGGCCTGGGGACTTATCCCCTCTCAAAGCTGCTAAGCCCCTTAATACTTCCTCTCTCACTATATTTATTTCATCCAGAATATCACACTCCTCCTCGATAGCAGTATTTGCATTGTCCCTTTCCTTTGTGAAAACACACGCAAAGTATTCATTAAGAACCATACAAACATCTTCTGCCTCCACACACAGATTACCCTCATGGTCTCTAATAAGCCCTAACCTTTCTTTAGATATCCTCTTGCTCGTAATATATTTATAGAACAGCTTTGGGTTTTCCTTAATTTTACTTGCCAAGAATTTTTCATGCTCTCTCTTAGCATTCCTAATATCCTTTTGGATTTTACCTCTTAACTTTCTATATTCCTCCAGAGATTCTACAGTATTTAGCCATCGGTATATGACATACGCTCACTTCCCTTTTTTTCTTTATCCTCACCTGCAAGTCCCTAGACATCCAGGGGGCTCTAGAATTGTTATTCACACCCAGCCTGAGCCTTCCGGATCTCCTCCTTGAATGCCTCCCACTGTTCAGACACTGATTTACCCACAAGTAGCTGTTTCCAGTCCATTGTGGTCAAATCACTTCTCAACTTAGCAAAGTTAGCTTTTCCCCAATTTGGGACTTTTATTCCTGGTCTATCCATGTCTTTATCCATAATTACCTTGAATCTGACTGAATTATGATCGTTGGCACCCAAGTGCTCTCCCACTGATACCCCTTCAACCTGCCCAGCTTCATTCCCCAAAACTAAATCCAGAACCGCCTCCTCCTGTGTTGGGCTTGTTACATACTGACTAAAAATGTTCTCTTGAATGCATTTTAAGAATTCTGCACCCTCTATACCCTTCAAACTATATTTGTCCCAATCAATATTAGGATAGTTAAAATCCCCTACTATTATTGCCCTATTATTTTTGGACTTCACAGCAATTTGCCTACATATTTGCTCTTCTATCTCCCTCCCACTGTTTGGGGGTCTATAATACACTCCCAGCAGTGTGATCGCCCCTTTTTTAGTTTTCAGTTTGACCCATATGGCCTCTTTTGATGATCCCTCTAACATATCATCCCTCCTCACAGCTATAATAGTTTCTTTAATCAATACTGTGACCCCTCCCCCCTCCCTTTTTACCAACCTCTCTGTCTTGTCTAAAAATCCTGTAACCAGGAATATTTAGCTGCCAAACCTGTCCCTCTTTCAGCCATGTCTCTGTAATGGCTATAATGTTGGTTGAGGGATAAATATTGGCCAGAACACTGGGGAGAACTCCCCTGGTCGTCAAAAAAGTGCTGAGAGATTTTTACATCCACCTGAGCGAGCAGACGGGGCTTCAGTTTAACGTTTCATCCGATAGACGGCACCTCCTACAGTGCAGCATTCCCTCAGTACTGCACTAGAGTCTCTGGAATGGGGCTTAAACCCACAACCTTCCAACTCCAAGGTTGGAGTGCTACCAACTGAACTAAGGCTGACACCCAAGAACTTCTTTGCTGGTACCTCAACTGCTTATAATAATGACTGTGTAAATCTTTAACCAGCACCTCTCTCTAAACTTGGTACGTACCAGTGGAAGGGATGCAATGAGGATTACTTGCAATCTGACACCTGATGTAGTCACTCTGGAAGATAAGGAATGTCTTTCCAATAAATTAAATGTCTCAGTAATGGAATAGAAAGCTTCAAAATATCAAAGACGAATAGAAGTATTATCCTTTTTATTATTCTTGGTAAATACCTTCAACATCCTCTTCATCGGAGCTCTGTGTTGTATAATTGGCTTTTTCCTGCTTGTCTTGTTGGTCAAAGCTGAGTTGAAAACAGACATCAACAACAACCTGTATTTATATAGCGCCTTTAAAGTAGTAAAACGTCCCAAGGCACTTCACAGGAGGGTTTTAAGACAAAACAAGTACATTTTACACCAAGTCACATAAAAAATTACGGCAGATGATCAAAAACTTGGTCGAACAGATAGGTTTTAAGGAACATCTTAAAGGAGAGAGGCAGAGAGGTTTAGGGAGGGAGTTCCAGAGCTTAGGGCCCAAACAGCTGAAGGCACGGCCACCGATGGTTGAGTGATTATAATCAGAGATGCTCAAGAGGGCAGAATTTGAGGAGTGCAAATATTTTGGAGGGGAGTGGGGGTGGTGTTGGAGGAGATTACAGAGATAGGGAGAGGCGAGGCCATGGAGGGATTTGTAAACAAGGATGAGAATTTTGAAATCGAGATGTTGCTTAACTGGGAGCCAATGTAGGTCAGCGAGCACAGGGGTGATGGGTGAGCGGGGCTCGGTGCGAGTTAGGACACGGGCTGCCGAGTTTTGGATGACTCCAAGACACATTGAGTTGGTGTGCATGTTGGATGGGGAGAATTTGAAGTCACGGCCAAAGAGTGTGACTGCTGGACCGTTGCCTTCAACCCAAGGTCTCACCCAACGTGATCGGAGTAAAGCCAGCACACAAGTGGAACGCAAGTGAAGACCCTAATATGTTTGACTGTATGAATGACTCCACGAGGCAATGTGTTGTACTCAAACTGTAGTGACGTTGGTCTTTTACTCATAACTCCAGAGTGAGGCAGCTGCATGGTGGCTCTCCTTTTATTTAGCCCCTGCCACCAGGGCAGGAAACCCCAGTCTCCACCAGTTGCACCCTCTAGTGGTGCCAGCATGTATGTACACAGTGTAAATCTTAGTGATAGTACATCAGGTAAACAAGTCTCCATCTTAGGCAACTATACAGTATCTACACAAGAGAGTATATCTATAGTCTGCATATATAACATCACTCTCCCCCAAGTCTTTTGTGCCAATTATCTTTGCACTATGTGCTCTGGCTTAGCTTTCCCCAGACTTAAGTGCCAATAGCCCTTGCCCCTTGGCTGTGCTTTGGCTTGGCTCTCTCCCTGTTAACCCCCAAGTCCTTTTGCCACAACGTTGGTTAGTGGTTACCAGTTTGGATGGTTCGATGATGCAGTGGAGGTTCCAGTGGGTTCTGGGTGTGATCCATGTGTGTATCCATGGCTACATACATCCTGCCCCCACCCCCCCACAGCGAGATCATGCAGCTGGCCCGTTACATTAACATACAGGAGCAGGCACAATGCAAGTACAAAGAAAGGAAGAAAAAATAATTTTTTTTTACAGTTTGTATCGTGACACCTTGGTTCAGTGACTTACATTCGTTACGTTTTATGGTTGTGCGCCAGGATTGGGTAGATTGCATTCATGGTATAGTCATGGTAAGTACTGAGGTAGCAGTACAGGTATGCGAGGACGCTAGTTCCAGAGCAACCGGACGGGCAATCCTAGTCATGTGATGGCGGCGATGCGTCCCCTGCTAGCAGGGTGGGCTTGGTTCTCTCACCGAGCCAGGACTCGGGGTCCTTGCCATTGCCTAGTGGCGGGCAGAGCCACAGATGTGTGTGGCCTCCCTGTCCTCCTTTGAGGGCTGCAGAGTCTTCTGCCTGCTCTCTAACGGTGTTGGGAACCTGGCTGTTCCAGGTCCCATTTGGGGAACTCGTTGGTTCTGACCTTTCGCTCCCAGACATGGCCGAGGTAGCGACTGGGTCTGGGGGCTGCTCTGTCTCCACCCGGGTGGTGGGCGACAACGACCAACTGCGCGTATTGGCCCCGTTTTCGTTTACAGGTCCGTGGCGAATAGTGCCATCGGGTGCCTGCAGCGTGGGATAGACCTGGGGAAGGGTATCAGGATCAGTGCCTTCACCCTCCTGAGGTCGCTGACCCATAACTCATGGGAACACCTGGAGCAGGGCATCAGGATCAGCGCCTTTACCCTCCTGAATTCGCTCGCTTGCTACTCTTGGGGACACTCTATTCCTGACATCTCGCAACAACATTTTGTTCTTTACATTCTTAATCGGTTCGTTACATTGACTGCCATGCATACAATGTCTCTTTAAGTTCAGTTGGTTGCAGGTCTCCTGTAAGAGAACCCTGCTGGCTTTACCCCAATCAAATCCTTTGTTGGAAACCACATGTTGGTCCCTCAGCGTTGCACCTCGTGATATTGCCGCAGCCATCTTTTTTTTCAGCCACGCTGCCCCTCGCTGCAGCAGGAACGCCATCTTGCCTCTGTCCTTGAGGTCGACTGCCTTGATCGTTCTCTCCCGCGATTCTGCCACAAAAGCTGGAAGGGTACCTGTGAATTCGATCTTCCTCCCCAGGAGTCCAGCCACTGGAGCCGGGAAGGTACTTTTACGTTGTTCCGGTCGGATCATTGCCATGCAGTCATGATGGACGGTCTGTGCCTCAGGTGCTGCGTTGGTCTGTTTTTTGGTGCCTGGCCCAAGTGAAGGTGAGCTTTTGCTCTGCCTCTGAGCACGGAGGACATCGATTGCTGGAGTGAAGAGGTCTTCCCATTTCCACCGGATCTTCCCCATCCACCTTCTTCCGAGTAGCGTTAGATCATCACCTGCAACAATCCACAGAGGTAACTTGTGCACCACGCCATTATGGATTACACTTAGATCCGCACTACCAAAGACTGGGATCGACTCCTTGGTGTAGGTGCACAACTTTTCCTGTACTGGGACCAGCTCGGGTCGTTTTTCCACAGCCTCTCAAAGGCATCCTGGCTCATTACTGACTGGCTCACTCCTGTGTCCACTTCCATGAAGACTGGAATGCCGTTTATCTCGACTTCCATCTTCACTGGAGGACAATCGGTGGTGCAGGTATACACTCCATACACTTCTTCTTGGGGCTGAGCTGCCTCTCTGGCCAAATCATCATACTCCCCGCTGGATTCAAAGTCATCTACCGACTCCTCTGCTAGACGGTGAGTCGTATTTCTTTTACACATACGCTGGAGGTGGCCCTTCATGTTACAGGCTTTGCACACGTACTCAGCAAACCGACACTGGTGAGCCCTATGGTTTCCTCCGCAACGCCAGCATGGTGCTACTTGATTAGCACCCCTCGGCGGACTCTGATTTCTGGAACCCTGAGGTCTGTGCTCTCTGCCCTGGGCAGAGCCACGTTCTACAGTTTTGCCTGTGAAAGGCACCATTCTGTGTACAGTACTCGCTGGGTTTGAGTCCACAGGATGAATAATTTGCTTGGTGCTGGAGGTCGAGGTCATGAACGCCTGACTGATGCTGATGGCTTTCTGCAGGTTGACTGTGGTGTCGGCAGATAATAGCTTGTGAAGGAGGCCCTCGTGGCCTATTCCTATAACGAATGTCTCGCAATGCTTTGTTGAGGTGTGTGCCAAAATCACACGGTGCCGCAAGTCTCCTGAGGTTGGCAGCATATTTTGCAATCTCCTGGCCCTCAGGTCTGCGGTGGGTGTAGAATCTGTGCCTGGCCATGAGGATGCTCCCTTTTGGTTTTAGTTGGTTGCGAATTAGTTCAGTCAGCTCATCGTATGTCTTATCCTTGGCCTTCATGGGTACCAGCAAGTCCCTGACGAGGCGGTAGACCTCAGGCCCACAACTGGTCAGCAGTATAGCCTTGCGCTTCTCCGCCAATGTGTCCGTCTCCCCTGCCAGGTCGTTTGCCACAAAATATAGCTCGAGCCTTTCTGTGAAGGCATCCCAATTATCACCCTCTGCAAAGTCTTTTAGTGTGCCAAAGGTAGCCATAATCGCGTGAAAGTCCGTATTCTCGTCGCCAGTTATTATGTCTGCAGTGTACTTATGAATGACTCCACGAGGGAATGTGTTGTACTCAAACTGTAGTGACCTTGGTCCTTTATTCGTAACTCCAGAGTGAGACAGCCACATGGTGGCTCCCCTTTTATACAGCCCCTTTTATACAGCCCCTGCCACCAGGGCAGGAAACCCCCGTCTCCACCAGTTGCACCCTCCAGTGGTGCCAGCATGTATATACACAGTGTAAACCTTATTGATAGTACATCAGGTAAACAAGTCTCCATCTTATGCAACTATACAGTGACTACACAGAGAGTATATCAATAGTCTGCATATATAACAGACCCAGAATGATGCAGGGCCCTGGGCTTGTATCGGTCACATTGGAAAGGCTTGGTGCAGAAGTACATACATACCTGCTTGAATCAGACACTAGGAGTGATTATCCCAAGTCAGGCTGTCATCGAGACACTCATACGTTCCCCTGTTCGTACATTCCCACCATTCACTTAGCAGATCTATTTTTCAAGTACCAGCCAACATCTTGGCTTGTGTTCTTATAATAAGCATCTCATTGCCACACGGCTATGCTCAGACACACTGACTACCGGTTCCAATCGCACATCTCATTCTCACCCTACCAATCAAGCCGCTGATATATCATCTCTCCCCCAAAAGCTATTGAGGCTGGGGGGGTCAATTGAAAATTTCATAACTGAGATTGACAGCTTTTTGTTATGATACGTCCTTACTACACAGTATAAATGCACACAAGGCCCATGCTTGAGAGAAGGTCAGTCTGTGACCTGTCCTTTATTCCTTAGCACTCAAGTGATGAAGGTGGGTGGAGCTTCCCCTTTTATACCTGAAGGTCCAGGTTAGGAGTGTCTCCCACCTAGTGGTCAGTGTTCTCACGGTGTACAACTTAGGTCAGTTTATACATGGGTTACAATGCTGGTTGAATACATGACATCACCTCCCCCCCCAAAGTCTTATTGGGATCACAGGTTGAGTCTCTCTGGTGGTTTACGCTCCCTTGTAGAGCGCCTGAGTTGGGGCTCCGGTTGTTGGGCGCTGGCCTGAGTGTCTGCTGTTTGCGGTGCCTCAGGCCTGTCCGGACTGCCCACAGTGACTGGGCTCTCCTCCCTTTGGTTCCGGTGTTCGGTCACCTGTGGTGGAGTGAACTCTATATCGTGTTCTTCCTCTGCTTCTTCTATGGGGTTGCTGAACCTCCTTTTTGTTTGATCCAGATTTGTCCATTGGTAAGTTTAACTACCAGAATCCTATTTCCCTCTTTGGCAACCACAGTGCCAGCGAGCCATTTGGGCCCTGCAGCGTAGTTGAGGACAAAAACAGGATCATTTACATCAATACATCGCGCCCTCGCATTCCTGTCATGGTAGTCATATTGTGACTGGCACCTGCTCTCAACAATTTCTTTCATGGTGGGGTGTATAAGGGATAACCGGGTTTTGAGCGTCCTTTTCATTAGTAGCTCTGTGGGTGGAACCCCTGTGAGCGAGTGTGGTCGGAATCTATAGGCCAACAGGAGGCGTGATAAGCGGGTTTGTAGGGAACCCCCTTGGATTCTGAGCATCCCCTGTCTGATTATCTGCACTGCTCGTTCTGCCTGGCCATTTGAGGCCGGCTTGAACAGTGCCTTTCTAACATGGTTAATTCCATTGCCTGCCATGAAGTCCTGGAATTCAGTGCTTGTGAAGCACTGGCCATTGTCGCTGACCAAGATGTCCGGTAGACCGTGGGCGGCGAACATTGCCCGTAGACTTTCTACTATGGCAGAGGATGTGCTTGAAGTTAAAATGTCACACTTGATCCATTTGGAGTAGGCGTCTACTACAACCAAAAACATTTTCCCCATGAAAGGACCTGCGTAGTCCACATGGATGCGTGACCAAGACTTGGCAGGCCATGGCCAGGGGCTAAGGGGGGCTTCCCTGGGCGCATTGCCCAGTTGGGCACACGTGTTGCACCTGCGAACACAAAGTTCCAGATCTGCGTCTATCCCTGGCCACCAAACATGTGACCTGGCAATTGCCTTCATCGTGACAATGCCCGGGTATCCATTGTGGAGTTCTCTGATGAACACCTCTCTGCCCATCTGGGGCATGACTACGCGGTTTCCCCACAGTAGGCAATCGGCCTGAATCGAGAGTTCATCCTTGCGCCTGTGAAATGGTTTAAATTTCTCAGGGCATGCCCTGAACGTGGCTGCCCAGTCCCCATTCTGGACACATTTCTTGACTAGAGACAATAGCGGGTCTCTATTTGTCCAGACTTTAATCTGATGGGCTGTCACGGGTGAGCCTTCGCTTTCGAAAACTTCAACAGCCATGACCATCTCAGCAGCATGCTCGGTAGCCCCCTCAGTGGTGGCTAGTGGGAGCCTGCTGAGTGCATCAGCGCAGTTTTCGGTGCCCGGTCTGTGCCGAATTGTGTAGTCATAGGCAGCTAACGTGAGTGCCCACCTCTGTATGGAGGCCGATGCATTTGCATTTATGGCCTTGTTGTCGGCCAAAAGGGACGTTAGGGGTTTGTGATCTGTCTCCAGCTCAAATTTCCTGCCAAACAGGTCCTGGTGCATTTTTTTTACCGCATATACACATGCGAGCGCCTCCTTTTCTACCATCCGTAGCCCCTTTCTGCCTGGGACAGACTTCTGGAGGCATAAGCTACCGGCTGTAACTGAC
The DNA here is from genome assembly GCF_044704955.1 of Pristiophorus japonicus. Classification (NCBI taxonomy): domain Eukaryota; kingdom Metazoa; phylum Chordata; class Chondrichthyes; family Pristiophoridae; genus Pristiophorus; species Pristiophorus japonicus. The sequence continues at coordinate 112,708,530 of NC_091991.1, read as the reverse complement.
CCTTGGCATTTATATGCTGCAACACACACCCGACACCATAGGACGACGCATCGCACGTTAACACAAGTTTCTTACATGGGTCATATAGCATTAACAGATTGTTGGAACATAACAAATTGCGTGCTCTATTAAAAGCCCTTTCCTGGCTGTCCCCCCAGACCCATTCGTGACCTTTGCGTAGGAGCACGTGTAGCGGCTCTAGCAGCGTGCTCAATTTGGGAAGAAAGTTACCAAAATAGTTCAGGAGCCCCAGGAACGAACGCAGCTCCGTCGTGTTACGGGGTCTGGGTGCTCTCTGGATCGCTTCCGTCTTGGACGCAGTAGGGCTGATCCCGTCTGCTGCTACTCTCATCCCCAGGAATTCTACCTCTGGAGCTAGGAAGATGCACTTCGCCTTTTTCAGTCGCAGCCCTACCTGATCCAGTCTGCGTAGCACCTCCTCCAGGTTGTGGAGGTGTTCTTCAGTATCGTAACCCGTAATGAGGATGTCTTCCTGAAAAACCACCGTCCCTGGAATCGACTTGAGGAGGCTTTCCATATTTCGTTGGAAGATCGCGACGGCCGAGCGAATCCCAAACAGACATCTGTTGTACTCAAACAACCCCTTGTGTGTCGTGATGGTGGTCAGCTTCTTCGACTCACTCGCCAGCTCCTGGGTCATGTAAGCTGAGGTCGGGTCCAATTTTGAAAAAAGTTTGCCACCGGATAGCGTCGCAAAGAGGTCCTCCGCTCTTGGTAGCGGGTACTGGTCTTGGAGTGACACCCGATTGATGGTGGCCTTGTAATCGCCACATATCCTGACTGACCCATCCGTCTTGAGCACCGGCACAATTGGGCTCGCCCAGTCACTGAATTCGACTGGCGAGATGATGCCTTCCCTCAGCAGGCGGTCCAATTCGCCTTCTATCTTTTCCCGCATCACGTACGGCACCGCTCTGGCCTTGTGGTGTACTGGCCTGGCGTCCGGGTTTATGTGAATCACTACCTTGGCCCCCATGAAAGTGCCAATGTCGGGTTGAAATAATGAGTCAAATTTGTCCAGGACCTGTGAGCATGATACTCACTCCACAGAGGAAATTGCATTGACATCGCTCCATTTCCAGTTCATGACAGCAAGCCAACTCCTCCCCAGTAGTGTGGGACCGTCCCCTGGGACAATCCAGAGTGGCAGTCTGTTCTCCGAATCTTTGTGGGTCACGACTACTGTGGTGCTGCCTAGCACCGGAATGATCTGCTTTGTGTAAGTCCGTAGCTGATCGTCAATCAGCGCTAATTTTGGCCTCCTGGCCTTGGATGCCCACAACTTTTTGAACTGTTTGATACCCATCAGGGACTGGCTGGCACCCGTGTCTAGCTCCATTGATACTGGGATGCCATTGAGGAGCACTTTCACCATTATCAGTGGTGTCCTGGTGTATGAACTGTATATGTGCTCCACATGAACTCGCTGAACTTCAGCTTCCAGCGATTTCCCCCAGTGTCCATTTCTGCATTTTCTGCAGGTATTTTGCTCATCTCTGCAAACTCCGGCTGAATGTATGCCTCCACGCCTCCAGCATGAGTTGCGGTTTGAAACAAAAGGTCCCTTGCCAGTCGATCGTCCCTGACTGCCCCTGTTATTGTCCTTGAGTGCACCATTAACAGGTGTTGATGGCCCCATTACTGGCCGCATTGTCCCCTGCAATGGCGTGAATCGCTGTTCAGCTTACCATTGTCTCTGTCGAACTCCCCCTCTGGGTTCGACTACATGTTGGGGCATGCCCGACTGCCCTTGTCTGCCTGGAGAACTGTGTGCTGCTTTAACAATGTTGAATCTCTGTCCCAACCATTCCTTAGCACAGTACCTCTCATCTGTTCTGCTAGTGGCCATGCTCGCGTGATTTAAATCCCAGTTTCTTATCGCCATTGATACGTCCTTACTATACAGTATAAATGCACACGACGCCCATGCTTGAGAGAAGGTCAGTCTGTGACCTGTCCTTTATTCCTTAGCACTCAAGTGATGAAGGTGGGTGGAGCTTCCCCTTTTATACCTGAAGGTCCAGGTTAGGAGTATCTCCCACCTAGTGGTCAGTGTTCTCACGGTGTACAACTTAGGTCAGTTTATACATGGGTTACAATGCTGGTTGAATACATGACATGTTAGGTAAGGATATTAGGGGTTATGGAGCAAGGCAGGTAGATGGAGTTAAGATACAGATCAGCCATGATCTCATTGAATGGCAGAGGTAACTCGAGGGGCTGAATGGCCTCCTGTTCCTATGTATCTGCCAGACAGTTAATCCTGTCTTTTAGTTTGCATTATGCAAAGAAATCCATCCATCCCTCAACACTTGTGTAGAAGCCAATACATGAACAGCCCAACATGTAGCCTGAACCCAGAGCTCCAAAACCCAGATCTGTGCACACACCTGTGACCAAAGAGAACGTGGGGAGCTCAGGAGAGGAAGTGACAGAAGTGGAGGGGAATGTAATGAAGAGGAAGTGTACCTGAATGTGATGCCCTCTGCTGCCCGGTGCATTGAGTCCCACAGGCACCGCAGCCACAGTACCCTCTGCTCATTCGATGGCGCTGCCTGGGGGCAGAAAAAACACCAAACACTGACCTTGTAAATTACAAATAAAACTGTGTGTCATTTCTGTATTACCGGAAATGTTGTTTCTAATAAAGATATGTTCAATTAACAATTAATAAATAATCTCATTATTGAGCACAAGATCACCCTCTTTTTAACACATTCTTACTCTGCCCTTTCATCGCTTCCCTTAGCAGAGAGGTCAACAACCAGTGGGCAAAGAGTTCATGTAATTGGGGGGAGGTTTAGAGGGGATATGAGGGGAAACTTCTTCACCCAGAGGGTGGTGGGGATCTGGAACTCACGGCCTGAAAGGATGGTAGAGGCAGAAACCCTCACCACATTTAAAAAGTACTTGGATGTGCACTTGAAGTGCTGTAACCTACAGCGCTACGGACCTAGAGCTGGAAAGTGGGAAGCTGGTGGGAACACAATGGGCCAAAATGGCCTCCTTCCGTGCTGTAAATTTCTATGATTCTATGATCACGACCCATCTGCGACTGCAAGGGTTCATGGACAACCTGCTCTCAGGGTTTTCACTATTGCCATTCCCAACTGGGCTGTCGGGATCATTTGCAAAGAAATAATGACATGGAAACAGGCCCTTTGGCCCATCAGTCCATGCTGGTCCTCCAGGTGAACAGCAGTCCCACTGAAGGGCAGTTCCATGGATGTCAGCTCCCTCTGACCACAGGAGGGTGAGTGAACTGAGCTCCATCGGGTTTCAATAATCGATGGAACTGATTTCCCTCCTTGTGGGGAAATTATTTGGCGTAATTTTTCTGTACACAGATACCAGGTAGGGCATGACGGGCAAAGCTCAGAAACAAACCATTGTGATCGCGGTGTATGGAAACAAGGAATGATGCAGGGGAGATTACTGGAAACACTCAGCAGGTCAGGCAGCATCTGTGGAAAGAGAAATATTAACGTTTCAGGTCGATGGCCCTTCACCAGTTCTGAGGAAGGGTCACAGACCTGAAACATTAACTCCGTTTCTCTCTCCACAGATGCTGCCTGACCCGCTGAGTATTTCCAGCATTTTCTGTTTTCTATTTCAGATTCAAGCATCCGCGGTAGTTTGCTTTTGTATTTGCAGGGTGCGGGGCCGGGGGTGGGCAGATTACTGTCCATGATCTCTGTTGGGCTTTCTCTTGCATACTCGATTCTTGGCTCTGACATTAACTCCATCCCTTTGCTGCCGTGTGATTAACGACGGTGACTTCATCCATCTCCGGCCACCTGGTCGGTAACTGGCTGTCTTTATTTGGGATCCCTTTGGGGTTCCTGGTGACCGGTGGAGGTGGTGCCCCACTGACAAAGGGTGCCCAGGCAGGGTCCCTGCATGTGCAATTACATCGCCATAAAAGGCGAATGGACAGAAAATCCCTGGCTGAGAGAGTGCAATCTCGTGACATTTTAACCCTTACTCCACCAGGGCCAAACGCTCCATTTCTGATGGGGTTTACAAGTATGGTTTCTGGCCCCATTCATGCCGCTGTCTAAAACGTCTGTTATTCCTGGAATGTTCAATTCTGTCCTTAATTTTCTCACCTCACGCTAAGCTGTCTATATATCCCATAACTTACCAAGATTATAATCTTCCCATTGGATAAAACAACTTCAAATGGATAGTTGTGATTGATGGTCATTGTTCTCTCACAGAATGTATCTAAAATCGTCAGAGTGAAATAAGTGTTAAAGCCGACAATTTATCCTAAGGAGAGGTCACAGAGAGCCATCTTAACACAGCTCACAATCAGAGGACACACGCACAGACACACACACACACACACATAGCCATCTTAACACAGCTCACAATCAGAGGACACACGCACAGACACACACGCACACACACACACATAGCCATCTTAACACAGCTCACAATCAGAGGACACACGCACAGACACACAGACACAGACACACATAGCCATCTTAACACAGCTCACAATCAGAGGACACACGCACAGACACACACGCACACACACACATAGCCATCTTAACACAGCTCACAATCAGAGGACACACGCACAGACACACACGCACACACACACAAAGCCACCTTAACACAGCTCACAATCAGAGGACACACGCACAGACACACACGCACACACACACATAGCCACCTTAACACAGCTCACAATCAGAGGACACACGCACACACACATAGAAACATAGAAACATAGAAACATAGAAAATAGATGCAGGAGTAGGCCATTCGGCCCTTCTAGCCTGCACCGCCATTCAATGAGTTCATGGCTGAACATGCAACTTCAGTACCCCATTCCTGCTTTCTCGCCATACCCCTTGATCCCCCTAGTAGTAAGGACTTCATCTAACTCCTTTTTGAATATATTTAGTGAATTGGCCTCAACAACTTTCTGTGGTAGAGAATTCCACAGGTTCACCACTCTCTGGGTGAAGAAATTCCTCCTCATCTCGGTCCTAAATGGCTTCCCCCTTATCCTTAGACTGTGTCCCCTGGTTCTGGACTTCCCCAACATTGGGAACATTCTTCCTGCATCTAACCTGTCTAACCCCGTCAGAATTTTAAACGTTTCTATGAGGTCCCCTCTCATTCTTCTGAACTCCAGTGAATACAAGCCCAGTTGATCCAGTCTTTCTTGATAGGTCAGTCCCGCCATCCCGGGAATCAGTCTGGTGAACCTTCGCTGCACTCCCTCAATAGCAAGAATGTCCTTCCTCAGGTTAGGAGACCAAAACTGTACACAATACTCCAGGTGTGGCCTCACCAAGGCCCTGTACAATTGTAGCAACACCTCCCTGCCCCTGTACTCAAATCCCCTCGCTATGAAGGCCAACATGCCATTTGCTTTCTTAACCGCCTGCTGTACCTGCATGCCAACCTTCAATGACTGATGTACCATGACACCCAGGTCTCTTTGCACCTCCCCTTTTCCTAATCTGTCACCATTCAGATAATAGTCTGTCTCTCTGTTTTTACCACCAAAGTGGATAACCTCACATTTATCCACATTATACTTCATCTGCCATGCATTTGCCCACTCACCTAACCTATCCAAGTCGCTCTGCAGTCTCATAGCATCCTCCTCGCAGCTCACACTGCCACCCAACTTAGTGTCATCCGCAAATTTGGAGATACTACATTTAATCCCCTCGTCTAAATCATTAATGTACAGTGTAAACAGCTGGGGCCCCAGCACAGAACCTTGCGGTACCCCACTAGTCACTGCCTGCCATTCTGAAAAGTACCCATTTACTCCTACTCTTTGTTTCCTGTCTGACAACCAGTTCTCAATCCATGTCAGCACACTACCCCCAATCCCATGTGCTTTAACTTTGCACATTAATCTCTTGTGTGGGACCTTGTCGAAAGCCTTCTGAAAGTCCAAATATACCACATCAACTGGTTCTCCCTTGTCCACTCTACTGGAAACATCCTCAAAAAATTCCAGAAGATTTGTCAAGCATGATTTCCCTTTCACAAATCCATGCTGACTTGGACCTATCATATTACCTCTTTCCAAATGCACTGCTATGACATCCTTAATGATTGATTCCATCATTTTACCCACTACCGATGTCAGGCTGACCGGTCTATAATTCCCTGTTTTCTCTCTCCCTCCTTTTTTAAAAAGTGGGGTTACATTGGCTACCCTCCACTCCATAGGAACTGATCCAGAGTCAATGGAATGTTGGAAAATGACTGTGAATGCATCCACTATTTCCAAGGCCACCTCCTTAAGTACTCTGGGATGCAGTCCATCAGGCCCTGGGGATTTATCGGCCTTCAATCCCATCAATTTCCCCAACACAATTTCCCGACTAATAAGGATTTCCCTCAGTTCCTCCTCCTTACTAGACCCTCCGACCCCTTTTATATCCGGAAGGTTGTTTGTGTCCTCCTCAGTGAATACCGAACCAAAGTACTTGTTCAATTGGTCCGCCATTTCTTTGTTCCCCGTTATGACTTCCCCTGATTCTGACTGCAGGGGACCTACGTTTGTCTTTACTAACCTTTTTCTCTTTACATATCTATAGAAACTTTTGCAATCCGTCTTAATGTTCCCTGCAAGCTTCTTCTCGTACTCCATTTTCCCTGCCCTAATCAAACCCTTTTTCCTCCTCTGCTGAGTTCTAAATTTCTCCCAGTCCCCGGGTTCGCTGCTATTTCTGGCCAATTTGTATGCCACTTCCTTGGCTTTAATGCTATCCCTGATTTCCCTTGATAGCCACGGTTGAGCCACCTTCCCTTTTTTATTTTTACGACAGACAGGAATGTACAATTGTTGTAGTTCATCCATGCGGTCTCTAAATGTCTGCCATTGCCCATCCACAGTCAACCCCTTCAGTATCATTCGCCAATCTATCCTAGCCAATTCACGCCTCATACCTTCAAAGTTACCCTTCTTTAAGTTCTGGACCATGGTCTCTGAATTAACTGTTTCATTCTCCATCCTAATGCAGAATTCCACCGTATTATGGTCACTCTTCCCCAAGGGGCCTCGCACAACGAGATTGCTAATTAATCCTCTCTCATTACACAACACCCAGTCTAAGATGGCCTCCCCCCTAGTTGGTTCCTCGACATATTGGTCTAAAAAACCATCCCTTATGCACTCCAGGAAATCCTCCTCCACCGTATTGCTTCCAGTTTGGTTAACCCAATCTATGTGCATATTAAAGTCACCCATTATAACTGCTGCACCTTTATTGCACGCCATCTTAACACAGCTCACAATCAGAGGACACACATACACATACACAGACACATGCACACACACACACACACAATCAGCTTAACACTATTCACAATCAGAGGGCACACAACATCGTAACTAAATGTTACAAAGAATGACTTACAAATCTGACATCAATTCTGCCCCATAAGATGCCCTGTGAGGAAATTACAGAGGAACAGTTTAATATATTCATATTAAAAAAAACATTATTCAATATCTTATGGGTGAATGTAATTCTATTGAAATTCAATGGTAATTTTCAGTGTAGTAAAGCATTGGCAATAATAATAAAAACAGAAAATGCTGGAAATCTCAGCGGGTCAGACAGCATCTGCGGAGAGAAACAGAGTTAATGTTTCAGGTCGATGACTCTTCGTCAGAACTGGAAAAAGTTTGAGATGTGACAGATTTTAAGCAAGTGAAAGGCAGGGAAAGGGTGGGGGGCAGGAAAGAACAAAAGGGAAGGTTTGTGATAGGGTGATAGGCAGAAGAGATTAAATGACAAAAGGACACTGATAATATTAAGCCCCATTTCTGAAAGGATACAAAAGGATTTATATTATTTTGAAATGGTTTATAACAATTACCATCTCACTTTCATCAGACTAGTGCATAATTCTGAAAGTTCACCAACACAGAACTGCACTCTCTCATTCAACACGTGTTCTTGTGTTTGGGACGGGTGTGTGGAGCTGAAATTATCATTAAAAGTACTCTCATTGAACTGTTCCGTCAGGAAATATAAACCTGCTCATTCCTGAAACACACATTTCTGAAATTTCCATCATTATCTTGTGATTGACTAAATGATCATTTTAATGTCTCCTGTGTGTGGTGAGCAGCGGTGTGGAAGGAGCGTCATGTTCAGTATGGTCGAGGGAAACCTGATTAATATAAAGCAGCAGTTCCTGGGTGTGCTACCTCACGGTCAGTGTCGTTTTTGATCTTGTAGTAACATAACGTTATGTCATTCAGAACAAATCGGTAAAAGCGCCAGTTGAATTTCTGAAAGACAGGAGACGTGACACATTCAGCAGATACGAGTTAGGGATCAGAACACAGACTTCCAACTCGCTCAACATCGGCGGACATGAAATTCGGGCGGTTTCTATCTGGGCGGCCGATCGGCACCGCCTGTTTTACACCCAACAAGTGAGGAATCGACCGTACACTCGGTTTGTTAAATTGTGTTTCAGGTGGCAGCAAAAACAACGCTGTAAGTGAGAGTTTGAGATGGGCCAAGGTGCCGAATGCCTGCGCCCTGTGTTCTCCACCCTTGGTCACTCAGTATTGTGTTGTGAGCTTCGAGCAACCAGCAGTTTTTGTTTTATTGTGTGTCCTGGTTCTGTATGCCTGATTTCCTTCACCCTCCCATTGGTGGCCGTGCCTCCAGCTGTCTCGACCCTAAGCTCTGGAATTCCCTCCCTAAACTTCTCTGTCTTCCACTTCTTTCTCCTCCTTAAGTCGTTCTAAACCTACCTCTTTGAGCAAGAGCTCAGTGTCAATGTGTTTGTCTGTATACAGTCTGTTTCATCATCATAGGCAGTCCCTCGGAATCGAGGAAGACTTGCTTCCACTCTTAAAATGAGTCCTTAGGTGGCTGAACAGTCCAATATGAGAATTACAGTCCCTGTCACAGGTGGGACAGACAGTCGTTGAGGGAAAGGGTGGGTGGGACTGGTTTGCTGCACGCTCCTTCCGCTGCCTGTGCTTGATTTTTGCATGCTGTCTGCGATGAGACTCGAGGTGCTCAGCGCCCTCCTGGATGCACTTCCTCCACTGTAAAGGGGTGGTCCCGGGGGTCAGGTTCACCTCTGACCAACTTGAGCGGTTCGAATCGCTCCCACTCCCTTGGGTTCTAGACTCTGGGTTTATTTGGGGGGATGTGATAAAGTGCAAAGGACAACTGGTTTAGTGCAAAAGAACTTTGACTTTATTAAAGACAAGAAATTACAAACTTATAATTACTCTAATAAGAAAGTACAATGTCAAAACTTATTCAAACTTATTAAAGAACAATACCTTACACACTCAGAGGGGGTTACAATAGCTTATAATGACATTAATAGAGAACAACACATTACATATTCAAAGGGGGTTACAGTAGAATTACACCTCCCACTTCCCAATACCGAATTCTAGCTAGGTTGGACTCCAGGGCAGGCAGGGACTATGCTTACCAATCCTTTTGACAGTGGCAGATCACGGTTTTGGGGTTCGCTGGATGCGGTAGGGTCTGCTTGCCGTACCCCGAACGTCGGAGAAGACTTCTTGCTGCACAATCTTCAGTTGGGTTGAGTCCACTGATGCGGTAAGGCGCGTTTTGGATCTGTGGCTAGAAATAGGTTTCTACAGTCTTTTAGGTAATGTTTTACCCGTTGGTAGGTCAGGATTAGATTGTAGAGTGGAAACTTTTCGATTCTTCGTTTTTTTCCCCGTTGGAGTTTTGTTTCGAGTTTGGTCGATCGCGGTGGTTTTCCGTTGGTACCACAGTGGTTGTGGTCGGTTGCTGCCGTGATGGTGATGTTCTTCCTTCCTTCAGGACTTCAGGACTTCGAGGCTGGAGAAGTTAGTTTACAACTTCGCGTTATTTTCTCTCCTTGTCTTGATGACACAAGCGTGGTCTCGGTTGTATGGCAAAGTGTATCATACCCTCTGTTGAAACAGGGGGCCAGTTATACGGTTTGAGTTGTTCTAATCTTGGCGCCAAATCAGTTCAGAATTCTTTGTTTAAATTTAGCGGGCTTGACTCTTCTTTGTAATATTTTGGCGGGCTCGTTAAAAGTTAACATGTTTTGGGTGGGTTGATGTTCTAAAACTGTTTCCTAATGGAAATATTAGCTTGGTAATCACAATGTCCTTTTGTGCTTAGTTTTTCGCATACAGGCTGGATTGGGCCTCTTTGTGATGTACATGCTGAAATGGTTTTCCAGATTCAGGCTAATGGCTGGCTATCTCTGGGTTATTTGTTGTAATGTTAATGTCTCTTGTGGAGAAGGATTCTCGAATACCCATTGCTCCAGACAAGTTAACTTAGTCCCAGCACCCAGACAATTCCAATAATCAAATTGTCTCTTGTTAGTTCTTTAGGCCCGCCCACTGCCTTGAATTTGTCTTTTAAAATCCAAAATTCGATTAAAGTTCGTAGTTTCTTCCATAAACATTTTAGGATTTCAAACTTTCTGGTAGATATCCCAAATTAAATTTCCTTTCGAATGAGCCCAAACATTGGCCGGGGGGGGGGGGGGGGTGGTGTTCTTGTGAATATTGCACCCTTCACCACTTAGGGTGGTCTTTGGCCAGGGACTCCCAGGTGTCAGTGGGGATGTTGCACTTTATCAGGGAGGCTTTGAGGGTGACCTTGTAATGTTCCCTCTGCCCACCTTTGGCTCGCTTGCCGTGAAGGAGTTCCGAGTCTGTTTAGTGGTATGCCTGTACTGCTGAATATCGAATCATACAATAGGATCACTCACAAGTGTAACTATAGGACCCTCTTGTGAACCGAACTGGGCTTTCATGTCCTTCACGTGTCTCCACATGTGTAACATGTGGAACGCTAATTTTTTCAAAGGCAATCTAAGAAAACACTAATGCGACAAATTGTTAACCTATTATTTCTTACCCAGCAAGAAAACTTAATGGTTATAATTGGAACTTATTTATTGAATCAGTACAACTTGTCTTTGTATAATAATACAAATTAATGAACATGCTACATTTTACCCATCCCTAATTGCCCCTTGAGAAGGTGGTGGTGAGCCGCCTTCTTGTACCATGTGGTGAAGATACTCCCACAGTGCTGTTAGGGAGGGAATGCCAGGAATTTGACCCAGCAACGATGAAGGAACAATTGCTATCGAGTTGAATATTGCGATTATTTGGTGTCCAGAATAGGTCTCCATCCACCGGGGACTATTGGCAGTGTGCTCACTGTCCTGGAGGTTTTGAAACACCAAATTTTTCCCGGGGATGTTCTCTCGAACAGGAGCTGTGACCAATGCTGAAACTTTGGGACAGTTTCATTCTCAGGGGTCAGGTCAGGGCCAGAGAGCGTCCTCCAGCTACAATCTGAGCAGGAAGCAGTTTTTGATGTATTTGCCTTCGTCAAATCCAACAACTTCCAGCCAGAGAATGGTACCTTTACCTGGATAGCTGGTCGCTCCATTTCCAGCCAAAGTGATTATCGGCATGAACAATTTTGTGTCCTTCTGCGTACTGGGGGAGGGGGATGGGGAGAGAACCACTTCCAGCCTGTCGCTGCTGTTTGCCTTTGTTCTGTTTCCTGGGCTGTGAGAAACAGTTCCGTTCTCCACTCAGAACCCCAAAGCTTCTTTCTCCGTCGTCACCCCTCTCCTCAAAAAAATAAACCTCGACTCCTCCGTCCTTACAAACTACCGCTGAATCTCCAACCTCCCTTTCCTCTCCAAACGTGTTGTCGCCTCCCAAATCCGTGCCCATCTTTCCCGGAACTCCATGTTTGAATCCCTCCAATCCAGTTTCTGCCCCTGCCACAGTACCGAAACAGCTCTCATTGAAGTCACAAATGACATCCTTTGTGACTGTGACAAAGGTAAACTATCCCTCCCCATCCTTCTCGACTTAATGCCTCTCCGCCATCGTCCAGCTGGGTGGGACTGCACTCGCCTGGTTCCATTCTTATCTATCTAATCGTAGCCAGAAAATCTTCTGCAACGGCTTCTCTTCCCACCCCCGCATCGTTACCTCTGGTGTCCCCCAAGGATCTATCCTTGGCCCCCTCCTACTCCCCATCTATACGCTGCCCCTTGGCGACATCATCCCAGAACACAGCGTCAATTTCCACATGTACGCTGACGACACCCAGCTCTACCTCACCACCACTTCTCCCGACCCACATAGTCTAAATTGTCTGACTGCTTGTCCAACTGGATGAGCAGAAATGTTCTCCAATTAAATATTGGGAAGACCAAAGCCATTGTTTTCGGTCCCCGCCACAAACTCCATTCCCTAGCCACTGACTCCATCGCTCTCCCCAACCTCTGTCTGCTGCTGAACCAGACTGTTTGCAGCCTTGGATGTTACATTTGACCCTGAAATGAGCCTTGGACCACATATCCGCAGCATAACTAAGACCGCCTATTTCCACCTCCGAAACCTCACCCATCTCCGCCCGATACAGCTCATCTGCTGCTGAAACCCTCATCCATGCCTTTGTTACCTCTAGACTTGACTACTCCAATGCACTCCTGGCTGGCCTCCCACATTCTACATAAACAAGAGGTGATCCAAAACTCGGCTGCCCGTGTCCTAACTCGCACCAAGTCCCGCTCACCCATCACCTCTGTGCTCGCTGACCTACATTGGCTCCCGGTTAAGCAACATCTCAATTTCAAAATTCTCATCCTTGTTTTCAAATCCCTCCATGACCTCGCCCCTCCCTATCTCTGTAATCTCCTCCAGCCCTACAACCCCTCTCCCCCCCCCCCCCCAACCAAATGTCTGCGCTCCTCTAATTCTGCCCTCTTGAGCATCCCTGATTATAATCGCTCAACCATCGGTGGCCGTGTCTTCTGTTGCCTGGGCCCCAAGCTCTGGAACTCCCTACCTAAACCTTTCTTTCCTCCTTCAAGACGCTCCTTAAAACCTACCTCTTTGACCAAACTTTTAGTCACCTGTCCTAATTTCTACTTATGCGGCTCGGTGTCAAATTTTTAAATCTCATAATACTTTTGTGAAACGCCTTAGGACGTTTCACTACATTAAAGGCACTATATAAATAAAAGTTGTTGTTGTACAATACTTACAATCAACTTTCAAAAACATGGACTTCACAATTTCACGAATCTCTTCTCTCTCCACTAAATACTGCCTTTCTTCCCATCACATATCTTGATGCCAGTTTACCAATAGCAGCTCTGATCCCTGCAGTAGTGTCTGTCCAGCACCATTGCTGTATGTCAATAACTGGGCCAAACGTCAGCGCAGACAGAGAGGCCCACGACACACGGCGCCATTGCTCCACGGCACAGGCCGCGAGTCTCCGCGGCAGGTGAAAGAGGCTATTTTAAATACCGTAATTAAAGTTGCGCTAAGCTGGTGCTGAAACTATGAACGAATCTACCACTTGTTTCAACAATGTGTATTTATATCGCGCCTTTAATGTGGTAAAACATCCCAAGGTGTTTCACAGAAGCAATTATCAAACAAAATTTGACAGCTCACGTTTTTACAGAGCAACTACCTTTACCTGCCTCTCACAAAGAAAGACTTGCATTTCTATAGCGCCTTTCACGACCTCAGGATGTACAAAATTGTTTTACAACCAATGAAATCCTTTTGAAGTGTGGTAATGTGGGAAACGTGGCAGCCAATTTGTGCACAGCAAGCTCCCACAATCAGCGATGTGATAATGACCAGATAATCTGTTTTCGTGACGTTTACTTGGACCTACCGAGATGGCAATGAGATGGGGTTTGTGGCTCAGCAAGTTTACCCAATAAAGGATGGGATCCATACATGGTCCTAGGTTGGTCCGAGTTTTAGGCAGGGTTAGCCAATCTCTCACAGAATGGGGGGAGGGGAGGGGGGGAGCGGCTCAATAGGCCTCAGTGCCCTTGCGGGGGGGGGGAAGAGGGGAAATTGGGCTATGTTCCCACTCCTGATCTCGAGGCACAGGGGTATTGATGGGGGGGGAGGGAGGGGTGTTGGGGGGGAGGGATGTTGAGGGGGGGCGGGATGTTGGGGGGAGGGAGGGTGTTGGGGAGGTGTTGAGGGGCGGTGGAGGGGAGGGAGGGGTGTTGGGGGGGGAGGGAGGGATGTTGGGGGGAGGGATATTGGGGGGAGGGATATTGGGGGGAGGGGTGTGGAGGGAGCAGGGGTGTTGGGGGGAGGGGTGTTGGGGGGGAGGGGTGTTGGGGGGGAGGGAGGGGTGTTGGGGGGGAGGGAGGGGTGTTGGAGGGGTGTTGGGGGGGAGGGAGGGGTGTTGGGGGGGAGGGAGGGGTGTTGGGGGGGGAGGGAGGGTGATGGGGGGAGGGAGGGAGGGAGGGAGAGGTGTTGGGGGGGAGGGAGAGGTATTGGGAGGGAGGGGTGTTGGGGAGGTGTTCGGAGGTGCCGAGTGTTGGAGGGGGGGGGTTCAGGCTTGACTGCGATGTCACACATGGTGGAATACCCAGCTGACATTCATAGTTAAACTCAAAAAAATAACCACTCTGGAATTTATTAATAACTGAAAAATACACTTTAATAAAGGGCAGAGAACAAATAAAAACCACCCCTAAATATTTATTATATTCTGTAAATATTTAAAGATATACTCCTAAATAAATATACTCCTAAATATTTTGTACTGAAAGTATTTAAGTATATACTTTTAAATATTTTAGATACATCAATATATTTAACATATTCCCCAATATAATCATTTACTTGTATATATTTAATGATATAACCCGACATACTAAAATACTTGCCTAAATATTTAATATATATGTCCTAAATAGTTAATTATTCTCCAGTTTGCTGAGAAGCTAGTGTCCCAATTGCCTCCCAGCCTCTTGCACTAACATACCAAACTGAGCTGTGCACACAAACACAGTTAGTGTTGGTCTATTTACACACATACATTACACAACACAGAATCAGGACAAAGAACCCAATATGCAGGCAATCTTTTTATTGCAAACAGTCCAATGCTTCAGATTACATTTTATTTTCTCGAATAATTTCCTCATTACACTGAACAGTACTGAGCTCTGTCTATTAATAGATTGTTTCCCTGTAACTGAGAACAAGTTTGCAGTCGTATTGCTTGTAGTATTCTCGTGTCACTGTCTATCACTGTGTGCGGGTCCCTGTCTGTCTGTCTGTCTCTCACTGTGTGCGGGTCCCTGTCTCTCACTGTGGGCGGGTCCCTGTTTCTCACTGTGTGTGGGTCCCTGTCTGTCTGTCTGTCTATCTGTCCATTGTGTCCCGTAGGGAACGAAATCCGCACTGTGATTCCGGGAGGAGCTCCTCGGCCACAGGGAGAAGACGGTTGGGGAGAATTCTAGTGACAACTTTTCCAGTGGCTGATAGCAGGGAGATTCCCCTGTAGTTGCCGCAGTCGGACTTGTCCCCTTTTTAAAAGATGGTCACGATCACTGCATCTCTGAGATCTCCCGGCATGCTCTCCTCCTTCCAGATGAGCGAGATGAGGTCATGTATCCGCGCCAACAGCGCCTCTCCGCCATACTTTAGCGCCTCAGCAGGGATTCCATCCGCACCCGTAGCCTTGTTAATCTTGAGCTGTTTTGTGGCTTTGCCTACCTCATGCAACGTTGGGGTTTCACTGAGGTGGTGGCGGGTCGCATGCTGTGGGATGGAGTTGAGAACACTCGAGTCAAAGGCAGAGTCCCGATTGAGGAGATCTTCAAAGTGCTCCTTCCAGCGGGCCCTGACAGCCTCGGTGTCCTTGATGAGTGTTTCCCCGTTCTTGGCCAGCAGTGGGGTGGGGCCTTGGGAGTTTGGACCGTAGGTGGCCTTGACTGCGGTAATGAATCATTGCACATCATGGCTATCGACCAGTTGTTGTATCTCCTGTGCTTTCTCCATCCACCACTTGTTCTTTAGGTCCCGGGTTTTTTGTTGGACCTCAGCCTTGAGCCGTCTGTAACGTTGCTTTGTAGCTCCCGAGTTGGGTTGTTGCTTGAGGCTCAGAAATGGTCTGCGCTTGCGATCTATTAGTTCTTGGATCTCCTGATCATTTTCATCAAACCAGTCCTGATGTTTTCTGGTTGAGTAACCAAATGTCTCTTCACAGGCACTGGTTATAGAGGCCTGGAGGGCAGACCAAGCGCTATGGGGATTCAGCATCTCAGGGTCATCAAGGCACGCCAGGTTGGCTGTGAGGGGCTGGCTGTATAGGGCTCTCTTAGCTGGGTCTTTAAGTGCCCCGGCATTGACTTTTTTGCGGCACTGCTTCTGCTGTCCCCTTGCTTTGGGGCTATGTTAATGTTGATGATGGATCGGATTAGGCGGTGGTCCATCCAGCAGTCATCGGCTCCTGTCATGGTGCAGGTGATGTGCACATCCTTGCGATCCCTGGCTCGAACTATGACATAGTTGAGCAGGTGCCAGTGTTTGGAGCGAGGGTATTGCCACGATGTCTTGTATTTGTCTCTCTGGCGGAACAAGGTGTTGGTGATGAGGAGTTCATGTTCTAGACATTTTGTCAGGAGTAGGGTACCACTGGAGTTGGCTTTCCCTATCCCCTCTCTGTCAATCACGCCTCCCCAGAGGGCTGTGTTTTTGCCGACCCTGGCATTAAAGTCACCTAGAAGGATTAATTTGTCGCCCGTGGGGACACGGGACAGGGATGTCTCGAGGTTGGAATAAAAATCCTCTTTAGCCTCATCTGTTGCATCGAGTGTTGGGGCGTATGCACTGATGACTGTGGCGCGTTGGTTCTGGGATAGAGTGAGTCGAAGAGTCATGAGGCGTTCGTTAACCCGGCAGGGGAAGGTTTTGAGGTGGTCGAACAGCTAATTTTTGACGGCGAAGCCAGCTCCATGAAGGTGGCGTTCTTCCTCTGGTTTTCCTTTCCAGAAAAAGGTATAACCTCCACCATGTTCCTTGAGCTGGCCTTCCCCTGCCCGCCGGGTCTCACTTAGGGCAGCGATGTCAATGTCAAAACGTCTAAGTTCCCAGGCAACTATGGCAGTGCGGCGTTCCGGCCTGTTGCTGAGGCTTGGTTGGGGGCAAGCATTAGGGAGGTCAGCTGTCCGCTGGGGTTCCGAGGGATGTTTTAAAAAGCTTCTTCCAAGGTTTCTAAAGTTATTTAAAAGTTTCTCCAAAGATTTCCAAGTTGTTTAAAAGTTTATAAGTATTTCCAAATTGTTTAAAAAGTTACTCAGGTTGATTAAAAGTTTAAAAAATATATATTGAATTGATTAAAAGTTGATAAAAAGTCTAAAATGTAAATCAGTAGTTGGTTAAAAGTTTAAGATGTGAGTAGTAGGAATTCCGGCCCCTTGAAGAAATTACGGCAGCTTGGTCCCTTTGGATGGTTGAGCGGCGGCCCCGGAGTCCCTTTGGCCGGTTTTAAAAAGTCTTGGATGATGTCCCGGTGTAGGCCGCAAGCCCTGAACAGGAGCCGCAGGCCGGTGCAGGGGTCCCTCCGGCCCGGGGTAGAAGCGGGCCAGTATGGGGTCCATTAAAAAAGGAGGGAGAGAGAAAACAGGGAATTATAGACCGGTCAGCCTGACCTCAGTAGTGGGTAAAATGATGGAATCAATTATTAAGGATGTCATAGCAGTGCATCTGGAAAATGGTGACATGATAGGTCCAAGTCAGCATGGATTTGTGAAAGGGAAATCATGCTTGACAAATCTTCTGGAATTTTTTGAGGATGTTTCCAGTAAAGTGGACAAAGGAGAACCAGTTGATGTGGTATATTTGGACTTTCAGAAGGCTTTCGACAAGGTCCCACACAAGAGATTAATGTGCAAAGTTAAAGCACATGGGATTGGGGGTAGTGTGCTGAGGTGGATTGAGAACTGGTTGTCAGATAGGAAGCAAAGAGTAGGAGTAAATGGGTACTTTTCAGAATGGCAGGCAGTGACTAGTGGAGTGCCGCAAGGTTCTGTGCTGGGGCCCCAGCTGTTTACATTGTACATTAATGATTTAGACGAGGGGATTAAATGCAGTATCTCCAAATTTGCGGATGATACTAAGTTGGGGGGCAGTGTGAGCTGCGAGGAGGATGCTATTAGGCTGCAGAGTGACTTGGATAGGTTAGGTGAGTGGGCAAATGCATGGCAGATGAAGTATAATGTGGATAAATGTGAGGTTATCCACTTTGGTGGTAAAAACAGAGAGACAGACTATTATCTGAATGGTGACAGATTAGGAAAAGGGAAGGTGCAACGAGACCTGGGTGTCATGGTACATCAGTCATTGAAGGTTAGCATGCAGGTACAGCAGGCGGTTAAGAAAGCAAATGGCATGTTGGCCTTCATAGCGAGGGGATTTGAATACAGGGGCAGGGAGGTGTTGCTACAGTTGTACAGGGCCTTGGTGAGGCCACACCTGGAGTATTGTGTACAGTTTTGGTCTCCTAACTTGAGGAAGGACATTCTTGCTATTGAGGGAGTGCAGCGAAGGTTCACCAGACTGATTCCCGGGATGGCGGGACTGACCTATCAAGAAAGATTGGATCAACTGGGCTTGTATTCACTGGAGTTCAGAAGAATGAGAGGGGACCTCATAGAAACGTTTAAAATTCTGACGGGTTTAGACAGGTTAGATGCAGAAAGAATGTTCCCAATGTTGGGGAAGTCCAGAACCAGGGGTCACAGTCTGAGGATAAGGGGTAAGCCATTTAGGACCGAGATGAGGAGAAACTTCTTCACCCAGAGAGTGGTGAACCTGTGGAATTCTCTACCACAGAAAGTAGTTGAGGCCAATTCACTAAATATATTCAAAAGGGAGTTAGATGAAGTCCTTACTACTCGGGGGATCAAGGGTTATGGCGAGAAAGCAGGAAGGGGGTACTGAAGTTTCATGTTCAGCCATGAACTCATTGAATGGCGGTGCAGGCTAGAAGGGCTGAATGGCCTGCTCCTGCACCTATTTTCTATGTTTCTATCAGTGGCCGTGCCTTCAGCTGCCTGGGCCCCAAGCTCTGGAACTCTCTCCCTAAACCTCTCTACCTCTCTTTCCTCCTTTAAGACATTCCTTAAAACCTACCTCTTTGACCAAGTTTTTGGGCACCTGTCCTGCTATCTCTTGATGTGGCTCAGTGTGACATTTTCTTTGATAACGCTCCTGTGAAATGTCACTGTGGTTAAGGTGCTATACAAATGCACCTCCTTGTTGCGAAGAGATCGGTAATTCATGAAACATTCCTGTAAAAAGGGTGCACTTTGCTCGGGGGATTGTCTACCCTGTGAAGTGTAAATGTGTCTCCCTCACTGGCTCAGTGTAACTGGACCCCATAGGCCGGAGGGTCAACTGTTCCTGGGGACCCCAAAAGGGGGGAGGAGGGAAATTAAAATGAAAAGCTAAGAATTGGCAGAGTTAACGATGGCAGGGCTGGTTCAATCATCTACTCCTGTTCCTTCTCCGTATCGCCTTCTCGGATCTCAGCCAGGGGCCCGGGGGAAGAGGCTCCACACTGGGGCCCGGGGGGAGGGGGGACTCCACACTTGGGCCCGAGGGGGGGGGGGGAAAGGGAGGGACTCCACACTGGGGCCTGAGGGGGGGGGGGGAAGGGAGGGACTCCACACTGGGGCCCGGGGGGGGGGGGGCTCCAAACTGGGGCCCCGGGGGGAGGGGTCTCCAAACTGGGGCCCCGGGGGGAGGGGTCTCCAAACTGGGGCCCCGGGGGGAGGGGTCTCCAAACTGGGGCCCAGGGGGGAGGGGCCTCCAAACTGGGGCCCAGGGGGGAGGGGCCTCCAAACTGGGGCCCAGGGGGGAGGGGCCTCCAAACTGGGGCCCAGGGGGGAGGGGCCTCCAAACTGGGGCCCAGGGGGGAGGGGCCTCCAAACTGGGGCCCAGGGGGGAGGGGCCTCCAAACTGGGGCCCAGGGGGGAGGGGCCTCCAAACTGGGGCCCAGGGGGGAGGGGCCTCCAAACTGGGGCCCAGGGGGGAGGGGCCTCCAAACTGGGGCCCAGGGGGGAGGGGCCTCCAAACTGGGGCCCAGGGGGGAGGGGCCTCCAAACTGGGGCCCAGGGGGGAGGGGCCTCCAAACTGGGGCCCGGGGGGGAGGAGGGGCTCCACACTGGGACCGGGGGGGGAGGGAGGGGGCTCCACACTGGGACCGAGGGGGGGGTGGGGGCTCCACACTGGGGCCCGGGGGGAGAGGGACTCCACACTGGGGCCTGGGGGGAGGGGAAAGGGGGCTCCACACTAGGGCCTGGGGGGGGGGGGGGGGAAAAGAGTCCCCACTCTGGGGCCCGGAGGGGGGAAGGGGGCTCCATACTGGGGCCCCTGATCTGGGGAGCTGGGTCAGCCGAACGGATCTCGATCCCAGGGCTCCTGCTAGAAAGTGTTCATGTGGGGCTATTCGATAATGAGCGCACAGATTTTATTCCTGAAAACCTCATAGAAGTATGGCACAGAAACTGGCCATTGGGCCCAACCGGTCCGTGCCGGCTTTTATGCCCCACCCAAGCCTCCTCCCACCCTATCTTGCTACTTCTTTCTCCCTCATGTCCTTCAATACATCATTGGTGAGAATGGATGTCCGACTCTGGGCTTATTGGGCTGACATTTATTTAGACCCCGTATCACGGGCTGTTTTCCAGGAAGAACAAAGTCACATTAAACACGTGGAGCACCGACTATTGATGGAGCCTGTCTTGATAAGGTTTACAATTAGGTTGCAGTTTAATGTTTAACGTACATCGAAGGGAGCAGTCGAGTGAGATTGTCTTGCCCCTTTGGGAACAGAGGTCAGGGCCATTCTGCCCCTTTACTGCACGATCCCCACTGTCTACTGCACCAATACAGCCCACACCTCATCAATCTCTGGTTTACTCCTATCACTAGCTTTCTTTTTATTGGAGTACTAAGGTGAAGGGTCGAGACACAGAGTGAGAGTGCCAAGCTCAGAGGAGTAAAGGGCACTAATTTGAGTAGACAAGCCCTTACACCCAATACAGGTAAATGTGGCCCACGTGTTTACTCGACAAAAATTGTCAGCCACTCAGTGACCAAGGACGTAAACCAACCACATCGACCAAACTTCACTCTCATGCTCTGCTTTTCATCTTACCACAAATATCAACGTTCACAGGCATACAGCGTGTGAATGAATATTGAGATTGCAGGGCCGACGATGGTGTCCGTTATTCATTGATTATTTACTGATCAGACATGCAATGAGCCACTTCTGGATTCCCGATTAACCAGATGTGGAGAGTGGCCATTTCTGCGGTCTGGAGGAGTCCGTGTTCCACCTGTATGTTGAATGTGCGAGGTTGCAGACCCTCTTCCATTATTTGAAGGGACTGCTCCTCAACTCCTCATCTTTGGGCACCCTGTGCGGAGGAGAGCAGGCAGGTCCGAGGGCCTCCTCGTAGGACTGCTCCTGGGCATGGCCAAGGGGGCCATCAGCCGGTCCAGGCAGCGGGCGGTTGAGGGGGTCGTTCAGCCCGACTGCCTGCCTCTCTTCTGCGGTTACATCCGAGCCAGGGTGTCCCTGGAGATGGAGCACGTGGTGTCCACCGGTACGCTCGCGGCCTTCCGCGAGAGGTGGGCGCTGGAGGGACTGGAGTGCATCATCACCCCCGGCAACCAAATTTTAATTTGAACCATTATTGTTAAAAGTTAATTTGTTTAATGTGTTGGTTTTGGTGCCCCCCCACCTTTAATCAAGGGGCACGTGATTT
This sequence comes from Pristiophorus japonicus, assembly GCF_044704955.1. Lineage (NCBI taxonomy): Eukaryota > Metazoa > Chordata > Chondrichthyes > Pristiophoridae > Pristiophorus > Pristiophorus japonicus. The sequence goes on along the minus strand of NC_091991.1, from coordinate 112,686,882 downwards.
ACTTTTGATTTACAGGTACAACAAAAATAATTGTGGAAAGTGGCCAACGTACTGGTCTACACTGCACTAAACCATCTCAAGGAGCTCGGAAATTAATCATTGCATTATTCAAAATAACCTGTAGAAATGTACTGCAACACAATTAAAGACAAAACATTAGTTCTGAAAAATATATTTATCTTTCCAGTAAAAGGACAGGTACAGAAAGTCTCATTTAAAAGTCACCTGGAAACAGTTTCTGTTCACTGGCTTAAAGAATTTTACCACATGACCATTTTTAGACAAACAGGAACAAAAATAAATTTCAGTTCCAGTTACTGAGTGCAACAATCCGAAGATGTGATTAATGGTTTAACCCTGTCCGTGACCTTTTGTCAAATACTATTCTTCCCTCTCACACTGAGGGCTGCAGCACAAGGCAGGCAATTGATGGCTGGAGACACACCTCAGGGAACCGGTGAATCCTGAAAGCTCGGTGAGTTTGTGGAGCGAGAGACACTGGGAAGGTGGCTGGCCCGTGCCAAGGCAACTGGGGGAGCGGTGACAGACCTCAGTGTCCTCAGACTCTGGGTCGGGTGGGGAAAGGGACTCTATGGATATTGGATCAGGGCAGGTCTTATCTGTGACTTTATTGCAAGGGGGTTGGAGTACAAGAGTAAGGAAGTCTTGCTACAATTATACAGGGCCTTGGTGAGACCACACCTGGAGTTCTGTGCACAGTTTTGGTCTCCTTATCTAAGGAAGGATATACTTGCCTTGGAGGCGGTACAACGGAAGTTCACTCGATTGATTCCTGGGATGAGAGGACTGTCCTATGATGAGAGATTGAGTAGAATGGGCCGATACTCTCTGGAGTTTAGAAGAATGAGAGGTGATCTCATTGAAACATACAAGATTCTGAAAGGGATTGACAGGGTAGATGCAGGGAGGATGTTTCCCCCAGGCTGGGGAGTCTAGAACCAGGGGTCACAGTCTCAGGATAAGGGAAGGCCATTTCAGACTGAGATGAGGAGGAATTTCTTTACTCAGAGTTGTGAATGTTTGGAATTCTCTGCCCCAGAGGGCTGTGGAGGCAGAGTCTCTGAATATATTCAAAGCTGAGATCGATAGATTTTTGGAGTCTAAGGTAAAAAAATCAAAGAGCAAGTTATTATTTAAATGGAGAAAGATTGCAAAATACCGCAGTACAGCGGGACCTGGGGGTACTTGTGTATGAAACACAAAAGGATAGTATGCAGGTACAGCAAGTGATCAGGAAGGCCAATGGTATCTTGGCCTTTATTGCAAAGGGGATGGGGTATAAAAGCAGGGAAGTCTTGCTATAGTTGTACAGGTTATTGGTGAGGCCACGCCTGTAATACTGCGTGCAGTTTTGGTTTCCATATTTACGAAAGGATATACTTGCTTTGGAGCAGTTCAGGGAAGGTTCACTAAGTTGATTCTGGAGATGAGGGGGTTGTCTTATGAAGAAAGGTTGAGTAGGTTGGGCCTCTGCTCATTGGAATTCAGAAGAATGAGAGGTGATCTTATCAAAACGGAGAAGATTATGAGGGGGCTCGACAAGGTTGATGCAGAGAGGATGTTTTCACTGATGGGGGAGACTAGAACTAGAGGGCATGATCTTAGAATAAGGGGCCGCCCATTTAAAACTGAGATGAGGAGAAATTTCTACTCTGAGGGTTTTAAATCTGTGGAATTCACTACCTCAGAGAGCTGTGGAAGCTGGGACATTGAATAAATTTAAGACAGAAATAGACAGTTTCTTAAACGATATGGGAATAAGAGGTTATGGGGAGCGGGCAGGTAAGCGGAGTTAAGTCCATGATCAGATCAGCCGTGATCTTATTGAATGGCGGAGCAGGCTCGAGGGGCCAAATGGCCTACACCTGTTCCTATTTCTTATGTAAACTAGGGATATGGAGATTGGATGGGAAAGTGGAGTTGAGGTCGATGATCAGCCATGATCTGATTGAACATAAGAAATAGGAGCAGGAGTCGGCCATTTAGCCCCTTGAGCCTGCTCCGCCATTCAGTAAGATCATGGCTGATCTGATCTTGGCCTCAACTCCATTTCCCTGCCCGCTCCTCATAACTCTTGACTCTCTTGAATGATGGAGCAGCCTTGAGGAGCCACATGGCCGACTCCTGCTCCTATTTCTTAGGTTCTCCACTGAGGTCAAATAGCCTGCCAAGCCTCACCATCAAGACTCTCATGCGACGAAAGGTCATTTGGCCACGGTACCAGAGGGCAACTGGTGCCCATGGAGCTGTAACCCAGCGAGCATATAATAACAGAGGGGTTGTGGCCCTGGAGCGCCGCAGCATTTAACAGCAGTGGGGTCGGGGCCCAGGGGAGGTGCAACAGAGCTTGGTCTCCAGTCATCTTGGTTAATCCTTGCCACTGGACCAAGACCTAGCTCTGTCAAGCCTGTGTGGTGGCTGGTGTGCAACGGTCACCCCACGTTAAAAAAATCCACGCACAGGCAGCTTCCACCCTTTAAGATGTAACACCTGTGAGCTCATCATTTTTTGGTGTGAAGAGCGTCATCCTCGTCACGAGGGACTGACCAGTCGTCATAATAACCCAGCCACCGGGAGCGGAAGGGAGAACGGGGACCAAATTCAAGAGGAAAACAAAAGGTGGCTTCAAGTGAAAGGTGCTGACGTGGTCAGAACCATTGACTGATGGGTCATGCAATGGCCAAGCAGGAGCACAAAACAAAATCAATCAACATGCCAACATACTCAGCGGTACATAAACGTACATGTTCAGAGTGAACAGGATCAGGACAAATCCTTCATTGGGTGGTAGCAGTAAAACCATATCGGGTCGGATGTTTGGGAAGAGTCGAGGGGGCTCAACGTTTGGGGAGTGGGAGCTCCTTGGGACCAGATACCCACCCTGGATGACCCTTTGGGTCTTGTACCCACCTGTAGTTTGGGGATTGCGGAGGCACCAGTTGGCACTGCACAGTCTCTCTATATTGCAGAGCAGGGAAAAGTCTACAAGCCGGCATTCGCAGCCAATGTTTCCCTCAGCCAGTGGCAGAGCAGACATGCAAAACGGGCAGGGTCCGAAGGGAAGGGGCAAGCGGGCATGGGTCAGTGCCTGTGTGTCGACCCCCCCGCGTTCTTGATCCCAGGCGTGACACTGGGCAGTGGCGGTGACACAGAAGACATTTGGAAGCGCCGCTCAACAGCTCCAGCCAGCCAAGTCGTGGCAGCGTTGGGGCTTGAGAGGGGAATGGCCTGGTTGAATATCCTCCTGCCAATTAGTGGATGTCTTGGGCCCAGAGATAAAGGGGCAAAAATAACCAGCGGGAGGAAGAGCTTTTAAAGAGATGGTTCGGGTACAGTCGAGGTACATTCCCACGAGGGGGAAAGGTAGGGCCAACCAAAGCCAGAGCTCCCTGGATGATGAAAGAGAGAGAGCGATAAAAGAGAGTGAGATAAGCAGAAAAAGGGGGGGGGGGGGGAGAGGGGGGTATGACCAATGTCAGGTTGAGAATACAAGTGAGAACCAGGCTGAATATAGAAAGTTCAGAGGGGAAGTGAAAAAGGAACTAAGAGGGGCACAGAGAGAGTATGAGAATAGAATGGCAGCTAACATAAAAGGGAATCCAAAAGTCTTCTATAGGCATATAAATAATAAACAGGTAGTAGGAGGGATGGGGCCGATTAGGGACCAAAAGACCTACACATGGAGGCAGAGGGCATGGCTGAGGTAATAAATGAGTGTGCGACAGCAACCACACGTTAAAAAAATCCAAGCACAGGCATCTTCCACCCTTCAACGTGTAGTTCGGGATCTGGAATGTCAGGTCCGTCATTGAAACACCTGTGAACTCACCCTTTTTGGTGGAAGCGAGTCATCCTCGACACGAGGGACCGCCCAAGAAGAAGAAACGAGTACTTTGCATCAGTCTTTACCAAGGAAGAAGATGCTGCCGAAGTCATAGTGAAAGGGGAGGTAGTTCAGATACTGGATGGGATAAAAATTTATATACTCGAAAGGCTGTCTGTAGTTAAAGTAGATAAGTTACCAGGACCGGATGGGATGTATCCTCGGATGCTAAGGGAGATAAGGGCCAAAATTGCGATGTACTGGCCATAATCTGCCGATCCTCCTTAAATACAGGGGTGACTGGAGAATTGAAAATGTTATTCCCTTGTTCAAAAAAGCATGCAAGGATAAACCCAGCAACTATAGACCAGTCAGTTAACCTCGATAGAGCAGAGAAGGTTCAGAGATTTGATCGAGGTGTTCAAAATCATGAGGGATCTGGACAGAGTAGAGAGAAAGAAACTGTTCCCATTGGTGGAAGGGTCGGGAACCAGAGGAGACAGATTTAAGGCGATTGGCAGAAGAAACGAAGGCGACATGAGGAGAAACTTTTTTACGCAGCGAGTGGTTAAGATCTGGAATGCACGGCCTGAAAGGGTGGGGGAGATAGATTCAATCGTGGCTTTCAAAAGGGAATTGGATAAGTACCTGAAGGAAAACAATTTGCTGGACTACGGGGAAAGGGCGGGGACGTGGGACTAGCTGAAGTTCTCCTGCAGAGAGCCGGCTCGGGTTCGACGGGCAGAATGGCCTCCTCCTGTGCTGTAACCGTTCTGTGATTCTAAGAGCCAGTAATAAACTTCCCAAATATTTTTTAATCAAAGCAAAAAAACATGCAGGATTTCACAAGAATAGGAAAGATTTGCAGGGTTGTGGGGAAAGAGCAGGGGGAGTGGGACTGATTGGAAAGCTCTTTCAAAGAGCCGGCACAGGCTGGATGGGCCGAATGACCTCCTCCTGTGCTGTACGATTCAATGTCATTCTGCTTTGTCGGTAGAAGAATGCAAGAGTAACGAGAGATTGTGGAGATTTTAGATCCAGTTCTTGGAGGACACAGTCCCAGTTCAATCTCACTCAGCAAAACCAACACTCCCTTTTCACAACTGGCACAGAAAAGCCATTGGAATACAAACGAGGAATAGAACAGTCCCGGGAGTGTTCCGCTGCTCAGGCATATTCTCGAGTGAGCTCAGGATTGGCACAATCGCTGCACCCGGCCTGCGTGGGAGAGTTCAACTCCCTTCCGGGGCTGACAAAACTTTCCAGCACACCTACCCTCACCTGAAGACACATCTTACTCAGTTTGAACATACTGGGTTGATGCTTCTCATCCAGTGTTACCAGTTCTGCCCTGCCTCAAAACCCTCGGACTCAGTTTAATTCATTGCCAGCAAAAAAATCCAGGCTGGTAAATATCCCCCAAGGACAGAACATTTACAGCACAGAAGCAGGCCATTCGGCCCAAGTGGTCTATGCTCCACACGGGCCATAAGTGGATGGGGTCAGCACGATAACAACGGGCTAATGCTGTACTTCAAATAATACCTCTCTGGCGCTCCAGCACTGGAATAGAACGAGGCCATCCCACGATATTCGTTATGTTGCAAACATACTACAAGGTGTTGGCGGGATGATGCCAGGCAGCAAATGAGCAAACATGCAAAAGCAGCTCATTATTTCTCACATTATTATTATTATTTCGCCTTTGGACAAGAGGCGGGGCTGATCTCAGCCAAGGCAGCGAATTGAATTGGCAGCAGCTGCCCCAGAAGTGGAAGGTTGGGAGTAAGGCACGTTTGGTGGTACAAGGTAGAGGGAGCTTTATTCAGCGACTGACTGAGGAAGCCGACAGCGAGAGCCTGAACTGGGAACGCCAGCATTCGTATTCCATAAGTTAAAAGCTCAAACATTCAACACTTTAACAAAAGGTTAGGCCCAAGGCAACACGGAGCAGGGGAGTTAATGGTCTCTCTGCCCTTTGAGGGTTTGCAGGGAGAAGTGTTTGGGGATGGGAGTGGGATTTAAGTCACAGAATTATCTCTGTGCATCGTGCTTACAACTATTTTATATTATTGTGCTTTTAATCAAAAATGGGACAATTAATCTTGGGACACAGCATTTAAAAATACTTTAAAAAAAAAAGGACCCTCTCACTAACTCAGTATGATTCAATGCAGCGAATCTTAAGGCTCATGAGACAGGCCTGTGACCCAGTGATGCCACAGGGACACTGCCAGTGTCCACTCACATCGGTCATATATCTGCAAAAAATACCACACCAATTGGTTACAGAGCCAAGGCGGGTAAATGGAGTTAAGATACAGGTCAGCCATGATCTGACTGAATGGTGGAACAGGTCCAGGGGGCCGAATGGCCTCCTCCTGTTCCTAACGTCGTGTCCCGGAACATGAATTGCGGTTAGGATCTCAACACAGGAATTAAGGAACATGGAGAAGTCAACGGTTAAGGAAACAATTTGTGTAAATAGAGACTAGAATCTCCAGTACAGTTCAGGAAAGGTCACTGATAGCATTTAAAGAAAGGCAGATGTGCCTCATCACAGGATCAGGAGATTTCAAGGCAGTTCATAATCAATAAATTACTTTTTTTGAAGTGTAGTTACAGTTATATAAATAAATGCAGCAGCCAATTGTATAGATCGTGCATTATTTCTCAAACAGATGGGTTTGTGATATAACCTTGTACCTGTTTATCCAGTGATCAGGAGAATCAAAATTGTAAACGGAGATATTGGGTGCTGGTCCAGAGCGGGTTGTTTTGGGTACACAGGGCCTGGGGCCTGCTCTGGTACACACAGGGCCTGCTCTGGTACACACAGGGGCTGCCCTGGTACACACGGGGGTAGGCAAGTCTGGTACAGTCAGGTCTGGTACACAGGGGGGCAGGCAAGTCTGGTACAGTCAGGTCTGGTACACACGGGGGCAGGCAAGTCTGGTAGAGTCAGGTCTGGTGCACACAGGGGCAGGCAGTACCTGGACTGTACACTCAAAGCGCAGGCATTTGTAGAATCCAGACTTCCATTACTTTACTCACACACAATCTGCAGAGACGACGCGAGTCTCATTCTCTACACCAACAATATCAAAAGGTACAAACGAAATACCCTCTGGTTTTTCTTCCCTTAAATGAAAAAATACACAAGATACTTACATTGAGTTGTAAATTCTAGTATAAAAATAGGGTGAGAAACACTTTGGTTCTCATACTTTACTGAAGTACCATTGTCTCCGTTCTCCTGACAGCTTTTAGATCATCCCACAGAACAGAGAGGTTTTACTTTACAATCAGAAACGTGTTCAGTGTCCGATACTAAAAATAAGTCGCCAGAAAAATGTGCTACTTGCAGTTTAACCGGGGCTCTGCTGGGAGACGTGTCGAGCTGCTGAGTGGGGTAGAGGGTCAATAGGCCCATAGAATCGGGGGGCAGCAGGAGGACAGTAGAAGTTGGCCAGATATTGAGGCGGGTAGGTGCGGAGTTAAACACACTGTCGTTACTTGCGACTGGCCAATTGGGGAGCGAGTCAAGCCAACGCTCCACAGCTCAGACTGGTCCAATGGATACTCGTTACAGCTGTAGCGTGGGAGGCCCATTCCTGCACGATTGCTACATGTCTTGTCCAAATACTTGGGCAGCACAGGCGGATTATTCAGTTCTTCTACCGTTAAAGCCGATTGTTCCTCCCCCTCCCCCCACCCAAAGATAGCCATGAATAAAATCCCACAGCCGGCAGATCAGTGCTTTGTCCCCCTCGTGGAGCTCCACCTCCAGGACACCGTCCTCTCTGTGCTGACCTGCCGTCTCCCGCTATTTCTGCCTGGCCAATGCTTTGTAGATGGCAAGTCCCAGGAAGGCCACGACGGTGGCTCCCAACGTGATTCGCAGCCAGAAGGATGAGAAGCTGAGCTCGGCCTCGTTCAGGTCTCTGCAGAAGATGCGAGAGAGGGAGAGAGGCGCATAGAGAGAGAGTGCGAGAGAGGGAGAGAGAGAGAGAGAGAGGGAGAGAGAGTCAACAACAGTTTGTATTTATATAGTGCCTTTAACGTAGTCAAACGTCCCACGACACTTCACAGGTACGCTATCAAACAAAATTGGTGGTGGGGGTCTAGAACTCACCACCTGAAACCCTCATCACATTTACAAAGTACTTGGATGTGCACATAAAGAGCCGTGACCTACAGGGCTCCGGACCTAGTGCTGGAAGGTGGGATTAGGCTGGGTAGCTCTTTTTCCACTGACGTGGACACGATGGGCCGAAAGGCCTCCTTCTGTGTCGTAATTTTCTATGATTCGATGAAAATGTAACACCGAGCCACATAAGGAGATATTGGAACAGGTGACCAAAAGCTTGGTCAGAGGTCGAGTTTAAGGAGCGTCTTAAAGGAGGAGAGATAGAGGGGCGGAGAGGTTTAGGGAGGGAATTCCAGAGCTTGGGGTCCAGGCAATGGTGGAGTGATTATAATCAGGGATGCTCAAGAGGGCAGAATTGGAGGAGTGCAGATATCTCAGAGGGTTGTGGGGCTGGAGGAGATTACAGAGATAGGGAGGGGCGAGGCCATGGAGGGATTTGAAAACAAGGATGAGAATTTTTAAATCAAGGCGTTGCTTAACCGGGAGCCAATGTAGGTCAGCGAGCACAGGGGTGATGGGTGAGCGGGACTCAGTACGAGTTAGGACATGGGACAGCCGAGTTTTGGATGATCTCAAGTTTACAAGGCCTCTGTCCACAGTAAAGCACATCTCACATTCGGTGCTGAAAGTGGCAGCTGAGGGCGAAATGTCAAATAGGAGGAAAACATATTTATTTAACTTTAGTTTTTCCAACGTCTTTTGGCAATCCATCATGTAATAGTGACCTGTGTCACACAGATTATCTGAAGAGCTGTGAACTGTTGGCTTGTGTCTCCAGCGTATGGGAGGGAACTGTACACACGCGACACTTACATAGTCGCAGATTCCTGCAGTTGAATGTGTTAATATCGGTTAAAAAAAAACAGTGGGAAGGAAAGAGAGAAGGCTGTGGGGAGCAGGTGTAGCAATGCAAAGCAACTAAGGTTGCAGCATCTGCGAGAGTGCGATCATGTCATGAAAACACCTCTGTTCTCAGGCAATCACACACTGCCCAACCCATAGAAAAGCTTTGTGGGAAGGTTGGCTACTGGGAGAACTTGCTTACGTGTTGCAGCCATGACACATGACACATGTACATCGTCCCCTAGCCATTCTCCTCCAAAGCTGAGCGACCGTGAGGCACATGGGGGACCATGGAGCAGATAGCCGAGGTATCTGCTACAGTTGCCATGTGGTCAATGGCAGACTGTAGTGCAGACAATTCAGTCATGGCATTGCCCACAGTGGTGTTGGCTGAACCCTGGCAGTCTGGGCACCCTGACTGGAACCAGACCACGTTCCAGTGTGCTCCCCTCAGACTGTAGCGTCGGGGGAACACGTTCAGGCTCGAGGGCTCTGCTCTTTCTGAAAGCTGGACCGGTGAAGTCTGAATGGGCTTGAGCTTTATAAGATGAAATCCGTCCAGCTTGAAATGATGAAGGGAATAGATAGTGCTCAAGTTGATGCCTTACTGCAATTATATTGGGCCCTGGTGAGACCACACCTGGAGTATTGTGCACAGTTTTGGTCTTACCTAAGGAAGGATATACTTGCCTTAGAGGGAGTGCAACGAAGGTTCACCAGACTGAATCCTGGGATGGGGGGGATTGTCCTATGAGGAGAGACTGAGTAGACTAGGCCTATATTCTCTAGAGTTTAGAAGAATGAGAGGTGATCTCATTGAAACATACAAAATTCTTAGAGCTTGACAGGGGAGATGCAGGGAGGATGTTTCCTCTGGCTGGGGAGTCTAGAACCAGGGATCACAGTCTCAGAATAAGGGGTTGGCCATTTAGGACTGAGATAAGGAAAAATTTCTTCACTCAGAGTGTGGTGAATCTTTGGAATTCTCTACCCCAGAGGTCTGTGGAGGCTCAGTCTTTGAGTATATTCAAGACAGAGATCGATCGATTTTGGATATTAAGGGAATCAAGGGATCTGGGGATAGTGCAGGAAAGTGGAGTTGAGGTCGAAGATCAGCCATGATCTCATTGAATGGCTGAGCAGGCTCGAGGGGCCGAATGGCCTACTCCTGTTCCTAATTCTTATGTTGACAGTTTGTTCCAAGTAAATAGGTTAGGGAGGACCAGATTGTGCAAGGCCAGATCTAGGTTAGATGTCACGAGTTGGTTCTTTCCCCAGAGAACAGTGGGCCCGTGGAAGAGGCTGTTGGCTCATGCAGTGCACTCCGATCTGTTCTGGCTGGAGCGGAGATTGCTGCTGACAAGAGGGAGGCACTTTAATCAGGGCCAGAGTGGTCCAACCATCTCAGCCATCCACCCCAACCCCACACTCACCCTACCTGTTATGTATGTAAACCTGTAATTACCATGTCTAACCACCAGAGGGCATACCCCCTGGAGTCCCAAGGGATCCCACAATCCCTTGGGAACACCTGTATATAAGGAGGCCTCACAGGCTGGAGAGGCACTCTGAGATCTGCAATAAAGGGCTACAGTCACACCTTACTTTGAGCTTATAGTATCTAGTCTGACTCTTTATTCAAGACATAACACTACCGATACTCAATCTTCCTCTTGACTCCTCCAATTCCAATCATACTTCCTCCCTCCCCCTCAACCTTCCCTCTGGTACAACCCAAGGACATCCTCACGCCCCCCCCCACACACAATCTAGCCCCACTCCCAATTACATGTAGACACTAATCACTTCCCAAATCAGATTACCTGGCTACCGGTCCCACACCAACCCAACCCTGCCTCGTGGTGAGACCAGTAACCACCAGCACCGACAGACGTACAGTATCCTCACCCCCCCCCCCCGCACAGTATCCTCACCCCTCCCCGCCCCCCCCCCCGCACAGTATCTTCACCCCTACCCCCCACCCCATCCCGCACAGTATCCTCACCCCTCCCCGCCCCCCCCCCGCACAGTATCTTCACCCCTACCCCCCACCCCATCCCGCACAGTATCCTCACCCCCCCCTCACCCCCGCACAGTATCCTCACCCCCCCCCCCGCCCAGTATCCTCACCTCCCCCCTGCCCCCCGCACAGTATCCTCACCCCCCCCCGCACAGTATCCTCACCCCCCCCGCACAGTATCCTCACCCCCCTCCGCATAGTATCCTCACCCCCCCCGCACAGTATCCTCACCCCCCCCGCACAGTATCCTCACCCCCCTCCGCATAGTATCCTCACCCCCCCCGCACAGTATCCTCACCTCCCCCCTGCCCCCCGCACAGTATCCTCACCCCCCCCCGCACAGTATCCTCACCCCCCCCGCACAGTATCCTCACCCCCCCCGCACAGTATCCTCACCCCCCTCCGCATAGTATCCTCACCCCCAACCCCCCGCACAGTATCCTCACCCCCCCCCGCACAGTATCCTCACCCCCCCCCGCACAGTATCCTCACCCCCCCCGCACAGTATCCTCACCCCCCCGCACAGTATCCTCACCCCCCCCCCCGCACAGTATCCTCACCCCCCCCCCCCGCACAGTATCCTCACCCCCCCCCGCACAGTATCCTCACCCCCCCCCGCACAGTATCCTCACCCCCCCCGCACAGTATCCTCACCCCCCCCCCCGCACAGTATCCTCACCCCCCCCCCCCGCACAGTATCCTCACCCCCCCCCCCGCACAGTATCCTCATACCCCCCCCGCACAGTATCCTTACCCCCCCCTGCACAGTATCCTCACCCACCCCCCGCCGCACAGTATCCTCACCCCCCCCCGCACAGTATCCTCACCCTCCCCCCTGCACAGAATCCTCACCCCCCCCCGCACAGTAGCCTCACCCCCCCCCCCCCCCGCACAGTATTCTCACCCCCCTCCGCACAGTATCCTCACCATCCCCCCCCCCCCCCCCGCACAGTATCCTCCCCCCCCACCCCGGCACAGTATCCTCACCCCCCCCCCCCCGCACAGTATCCTCCCCCCCCCCCCCCAACCCGCACAGTATCCTCACCCCCCCCACCGCAACCATCCTTCAGCAAAGCTGGGAATATTGCGGAATACTCACGGGAACGCTGCGGCGAGTGTGAGCCGGGAATAGATCAGCGAGTTTGTCGCTTCGTCGTTGTTGCAGCTGAAGTGGAAGGGGGCTGGGAGTCGGTGCTTGTAGCAGAATTCCACAGGCGTGATCCCGTGTTCCTGCTTTTGTTCCAGCAAATCACACTTCGATGCCACAAAGACGCAGGGGATCCTGCTCTCCATGTAGTGTTCCTGTGGAGATGCAAACCATGAATGTAACAGAAACTTAACTGGACCAGCCACATCAATACTGTGGCAACAAGAGCGGGTCAGAGGCTGGGTATTCTGCAGCAAGTGTCTCACCTCCTGACTCCCCAAGGCACGAGTCAGGAGTGTGATGGATTACTCTCCACTTGCCTGGATGAGTGCAGCTCCGACAACACAAGAAGCTCAACACCGTCCAGGACAAAGCAGTCGCTTGATTGGCCCCCCATCCACCACCTTCAACATTCACTCCCTCCACCACCAGCGCACCGTGGCTGCAGTGTGCACCATCTATAAGATGCACTGCAGCAACTCGCCAAGGCTTCTTCGGCAGCACCTCCCGAACCCGCGACCTCTACCACCTAGGACAAGGGCAGCAGACGCATGGGAACACCACCACCTCCACGTTCCTCTCCGAGTCACAAACCGTCCTGACTTGGAAATATATCAACCGTGCCTTCATCGTCACTGGGTTAAAATCCTGGACCTCCCTCCCTAACAGCACTGTGGGAGTACCTTCACCACACGGACTGCAGCGGTTCAACGCGGCGGCTCACCACCATCTTTTCAAGGGGCAACTAGGGATGGGCAATAAATACTGGCCTAGCCAGCGATGTCCACATCCCGGAATTAATAAATAAAATTTTGTTGAAGTTGCCATTATAACTTCTCACTTCACCTGGCGGTGTAGAATGGGCGCCCGTTGTACATCCCGCTCAACTTTCCTTTCTGTTGGAGGTTAAGGGAAAGGAAATTCGGACAGGGTGTACAACGGGCGTATGATCAGCTGTCGCCCGCTATTTCATCCCCCCCAATCCCCCGCTGAAGTGGAAGGTTCTGTCCTACCGCTAATGACAACCATTCCCATATATGGGCATCTGGGGGTGACAGGTCTATTTTTCTCGCATGGCCAGGCACGGACTGGTGCCAACGCATGGCCAGGCACGGACTGGTGCCAACGCATGGCCAGTACAAGCAGCGGGCATGTGACAGTAAGCCGATGTAAAACTTGCATTTATATAGCGCCTTTCACAACATTAGGACGTCTCAATGTACTTGACATTGAATGAAGCACTGTTTTTTTGAAGTGTATAATGTATAATGTCGGAACCACAGCAGTCAATTTGTGCACAGCAAGCTCCCACAAACTAGAATGTGATAATGACCAGACCATCTGTATTTAGGTGTTGGTTGAGGGATAAATATTGGCCAGAACACCAGGGAAAACTCCCCTCCTCTTTTTCAATATAGTGTCATGGGCTCTTTTATACCCACCGGTTGGTTTAACGCACTGGGACACCCGGAGAGTGATAAGAAAACGCTGTAATAAATGCTTATTCCTGGGTCTGCAATCTCCCTGGAATGCACAGGGTATGACAGAGGCGTGCAACTCTGCCTCAAGCCTGTTCCAGAACGTGCTCTGTTATCTGTCAGACAGTAGCTCTGAGCTTACCTTGTAAATACTGGCACAGTAGTTGAAGGATTTGGCATCGGTGATATCGTACATCAGACAGGCAACGTCACAGGCTGCATTGGAGGCTTTCAGGAACTCCGTGTCAACATCCACCTCATGCAGCTAGGGCAGAGAGAGGCACGTGTGAACATATATATACTGCTGGACATAGACAGGACATACAGATGGTCAGAAACGGAGAGAGATAGGGCTGGAACAGAGGCATACATAGACACACGGCAGTACGCGCGCGCACACACACAGGGCCGGACGCGCGCGCGCACACAGATTGTGAAAGCAGTGCACTGTAATAACATATTAACATGTATTTAAAGTGCTCAGGTGATGATGTTAATGACAGTAATTGTGCTGGAAGGAATTTATTGCACTCTGACACCAATCCTCCATCGCCTGTTATTCTAAGGTCCCAGCTCACTATTAAATACTTGTCCTGGCTGTTGATTTGCACCGTGTTGATTGTGAAGTCAGAGACATCGCCGCCCATCTCACTCTGCGTCTGAAACAAAACGACAACGCTTGTAAAGCAGCATCGGAACTCCGAGATTATTGCAGTCTGAACTTCCGGTTTGGTTGGCACTGCAGCGTGCAATGTGCGCGCTCTCGCAATGGAGGCAACACTGGTAAAGCCGCACGTATTTCCCACCCTGGCTGCCTTGAAGCACCGCAGTCCGTGTGGTAATGGTGTTGGGTAGGGAATTCCAGGATTCTGACGCAGTGCTAATGAAGGAACATCGTAACTTCATTTAAATAGCGCCTTTAATGTTGTAAAACGTCCCAAGGCGCTTCACAGGAACCTATCAGACACAATCACAAAGCCTTAAAGGAGGAGAGAGGCGCGGAGGGGTTTAGGGAGGGAATTCCAGAGCTCGGGGCCTCGGCAGGTGAAGGCACGGCCACCAATGGTGGAGCGATGAAAATCGGGGATGCTCATGAGGCCAGAATTAGAGGAGTGCAGAGATCTGAGAGGGTTGTATGGCTGGAGGAGATTCGAGATAGGGAGGGGCGAGACCATGGAGGGATTTGAAAACAAAGATGAGAATTTTAAATTCAGATGTGGGCAGGCAGAGAGAGCAAGGCAGACTCCGGGCAGAGTGCGTTGGAGAGGCGGGAGATCGCTGAGGCAGGCCTATAAAAGGCCCAACATGGCGGCAGTTCGGGGAGTGTGTTGGAGAGGCCCAGCCGGTGCAGCTGCAGCGGGGAGAGAAGGCAAAAAAGTAGAAAGAAATTGAAAGGTGACGTCACAGCCAAGGGGGTAAGTGATTGGCTGGTGATTGGTAAGTAGCTTTTCTTTTTCTTTTCTATTTCAGTAAGTAACCTTTAGCCTTGTTGTTGCCTAATTAAGTTAATCTAGGGGTTAAGTCATGGCAGGAGAGCTCGGTCACATGATATGCTCCTCCTGTACCATGTGGGAAATCAGGGACGCCTCCGGTGTCCCTGACGACTACGTGTCCGGGAAGTGTATCCGCCTTCAACTCCTGACGAACCGCGTTGCGGAACTGGAGCTGCGGGTGGATTCACTCTGGAGCATCCACGATGCTGAGAATGATGTGAATAGCACGTTTAGTGAGTTGGTCTTACCGCAGGTAAAGGGTACACAGCTAGATAGGGAATGGAAGACCAACAGGAAGAGCAGTGCAAGAAAGGTAGTGCAGGAGACCCCTGCGGTCACCACCCTGCAAAACAGATACACCGCTTTGAGTACTGTTGAGGAGGATGACTCATCAGGGGAGAGCAGCAGCAGCCAGGTTCATGGGACCATGGCTGGCTCTGCTGCACAGGAGGGCAGGAAGAAGAGTGGGAGAGCAATAGTGACAGGGAATTTGATTGTAAGGGGAATGGATAGGCGTTTCTGCGGCCGCAACCGAGACTCCAGGATGGCATGTTGCCTCCCTGGCGCAAGGGTCAAGGATGTCTCGGAGCAGGTGCAGGACATTCTGAAAAAGGAGGGTGAACAGCCAGTTGTCGTGGTACACATAGGTACCAACGATATAGGTAAAAAACGCGATGGAAGTTCTACGATCTGAATTTAAGGAGCTAGGAGCTAAATTAAAAAGTAGGACCTCATAAGTAGTAATCTCAGGATTGCTACCAGTGCCACATGCTAGTCAGAGTAGGAATCGCAGGATAGCACAGATGAATACGTGGCTTGAACAGTGGTGCAGAAGGGAGGGATTCAAATTCCTGGGACATTGGAACCGGTTCTGGGGGAGGTGGGACCAATACAAACCGGACGGTCTGCACCTAGGCAGGGCCGGAACCAATGTCCTAGGGGGTGTGTTTGCTAGTGCTGTTTGGGAGGAGTTAAACTAATATGGCAGGGGGATGGGAACCTATGCAGGGAGACAGAGGGGAATAAAATGGAGCCAGAAGCAAAAAATAGAAAGGAGAAGAGTAAAAGTGGAGGGCAGAGAAACACAAGGCAAAAAACAAAAAGGCCACTTCACAGCAGAATTCTAAAGTGTCAAAGTGTGTTAAAAAGACAAGCCTGAAGGCTCTGTGCCTCAATGCGAGGAGTATTCGGAATAAGGTGGACGAATTAACTGCACAGGTAGCAGTTAATGGGTATGATGTGATTGGCATCACGGAGACATGGCTCCAGGGTGACCAAGGCTGGGAACTCAACATCCAGGGGTATTCAGCATTTAGGAAGGATGGACAGAGAGGAAAAGGAGGCCTGGGTGGCGTTGCTGGTTAAAGAGGAAATTAATGCAATAGTAAGGAAAGACATTGGCTTGGATGATGTGGAATCGATATGGGTGGAGCTGCGGAATACCAAAGGGCAGAAAACGTGGGTGGGGGGCCACCAAATAGTAGTAGAGAGGTTGCCGACAGCATCAAACAAGAAATTATGGATGTGTGCAATATAGGTACAGCAGTTATCATGGGCGACTTGAATTTACATATAGATTGGGCTAACCAAACTGGCAGCAATGCGGGGGAGGATTTCCTGGCGTGTATTAGAGATGGTTTTCTTGACCAATATGTCGAGGAACCAACTAGAGAGCTGGCCATCCTAGACTGGGTGATGTGTAATGAGAAAGGACTAATTAGCAATCTTGTTGTGCGAGGCCCCTTGGGGAAGAGTGACCATAATATGGTAGAATTCTTTATTAAGATGGAGAGTGACACAGTTAATTCAGAAACTATGGTCCTAAACTTAAGGAAAGCTAACTTCGACAGCATGAGGTGCGAATTGGCTAGAATAGACTGGCAAATGATACTTAAAGGGTCGACGGTGGATAGGCAATGGCATACATTTATAGATCACATGGATGAACTTCAACAGTTGTACATCCCTGTCTGGAATAAAAATAAAACAGGGAAGACGGCTCAACTGTGGATAACAAGGGAAATTAAGGATAGTGTTAAATCCAAGGAAGAGGCATATAAATTGGCCAAAAAAAGCAGCAAACCTGAGGACTGGGAGAAATTTAGAATTCAGCAGAGGAGGACAAAGAGTTTAATTAAGAGGGGGAAAATAGAGTACGAGAAGAAGCTTGCCAGGAACATAAAAACTGACTGCAAAAGCTTCTATAGATATGTGAAGAGAAAAAGATTAGTGAAGATGAACGTAGGTCCCTTGCAGTCGGATTCAGGTGAATTTATAATGGGGAACAAAGAAATGGCAGACCAGTTGAAAAAATACTTTGGTTCTGTCTTCACAAAGGAAGACACAAATAACCTTCTGGAAATACTAGGGGACCGAGGGTCGAGTGAGAAGGAGGAACTGAAGGATATCCTTATTAGGCGGGAAATTGTGTTGGGGAAATTGATGGGATTGAAAGCCGATAAATCCCCGGAGCCTGATTGTCTGCATCCCAGAGTACTTAAGGAAGTAGCCCTAGAAATAGTGGATGCATTGGTGATCATTTTCCAGCAGTCTATCGACTCTGGATCAGTTCCTATGGACTGGAGGGCAGCTAATGTAACACCACTTTTTAAAAAAGGAGAGAGAAAGCGGTAATTATAGACCGGTTAGTCTGACATCAGTAGTGGGGAAAATGTTGGAGTCAATCATTAAGGATGAAATAGCAGCGCATTTGGAGAGCAGTGACAAGATCGGTCCAAGTCAGCATGGATTTGTGAAAGGGAAATCATGCTTGACAAATCTTCTGGAATTTTTTGAGGATGTAACTCGTAGAGTGGACAAGGGAGAACCAGTGGATGTGGTGTATTTGGACTTTCAAAAGGCATTTGACAAGGTCCCACACAAGAGATTGGTGTGCAAAGTCAAAGCACATGGTATTGGGGGTAATGTACTGGCGTGGATAGAGAATTGGTTGGCAGACAGGAAGCAGAGAGTCGGGATAAACGGGTCCTTTTCGGAATGGGAGGCAGTGACTAGTGGAGTGCCACAGGGCTCAGTGCTGGGACCCCAGCTCTTTACATTATACATTAATGATTTGGATGAAGGAATTGAGTGTAATATCTCCAAGTTTGCAGATGACACTAAACTGGGTGGTGGTGTGAGCTGTGAGGAGGATGCTAAGAGGCTGCAGGGTGATTTGGACAGGTTGGGTGAGTGGGCAAATGCATGGCAGATGCAGTATAATGTGGATAAATGTGAGGTTATCCACTTTGGTGGCAGAAATACGAGGGCAGAGTATTATCTGAATGGTGGCAGATTAGGCAAAGGAGAGGTGCAACGAGACTTGGGTGTCATGGTTCATCAGTCATTGAAAGTTGGCATGCAGGTACAGTAGGCAGTGAAGAAGGCAAATTGCATGTTGGCCTTCATAGCTAGGGGTTTTGAGTATAGGAGCAGGGATGTCTTACTGCAGTTGTACAGGGCCTTGGCGAGGCCTCACCTGGAATATTGTGCTCAGTTTTGATCTCCTAATCTGAGGAAGGATGTTCTTGCTATTGAGGGAGTGCAGCGAAGGTTCACCAGACTGATTCCAGGGATGGCTGGACTGACATATGAGGAGAGACTGGATCAACTGGGCCTTAAGACACTGGAGTTTAGAAGGATGAGAGGGGATCTCATAGAAACGTGTAAGATTCTGACGGGACGGCACAGGTTAGATGCGGGAAGAATGTTCCCGATGTTGGGGAAGTCCAGAACCAGGGGACACCGTCTTTAAATAAGGGGTCGGCTATTTAGGACTGAGATGAGGAGGAACTTCTTCACTCAGAGAGTTGTTGACCTGTGGAATTCCCTACCAGAGAGTCGTTGATGCCAGTTCATTGGATATATTCAAGAGGGAGTTAGATATGGCCCTTACGGCTAAAGGGATCAAGGGGCATGGAGAGAAAGCAGGAAAGGGGTACAGAGGTGAATGATCAGCCATGATCATATTTAATGGTGGTGCAAGCTCGAAGGGCCGAATGGTCTACTCCTGCACCTATTTTCTATGCTTCAATGTTTTCCTCGCTTGAATCGACCTCACGTGCACTGGTTAGTGCCAAACCACGCGGCGGGAATGAGGGAGAGGGGCGAGATCCACCCCTCACTTCGCTGTCGAATCGCAGGGGGATCAAACCTACCTCCAAGCTGCGTCCCAGGAAGGCCTGCAGGAACGCTGTTTTCCCAGTGCCCTTCGGTCCAATCACCTTACACAGGAACACGTTCCTCTGAGTCTGACCCTTCTCCAGATCCAGCTTCTTGCCCCGAGTGACTGAAATGGTATAATTTTAAAATAAAAAAACGTTAGCCTTTCAGCTCGAGGACGGCTACCGAAATAACCGCAGCTGCTCCAGCAACACTAATCCCGGGAATCAGCCATGAGCGTTATATGGGAGCAGGGGAGTGGCTGGATTCCATTTACTCCGCCCCTGTAGAGGCCGCCTCGCGCTGAGGGTTGGTTCCGCAGGTCCTCCCGAGGGGTCGTTTCTCATACGGCCCCAATGGGTGCCAGTGGGCTATTCGACTGCAGGGTGAATCGAAGCCATGTCCTCACACAGGCCATTCAGCCCCTCGAGCTTGTTCCAATTAGATCATGGCTAATCTGTCTGTTAACTCCATTTACCCGCCTTGGTTCCGTATCCTTTAATACCCTTACCCAACAAAAATAAATCTCCGTTTTTGACATTTTCAATTGACTGTTTCCCCCCCCCCCCACTCAACCACAGTATCCTCAGCTGTTTGGGGGAGAGAGTTCCACATTTCCACTACCTTGTGTGTGAAGAAGTGCTTCCTGACATCACCCCTGAATGGCCTGTCTCTAATTTGAAGGTTATGTCCCCTTGTTCTGGACTCCCCCTACCAGAGGAAATAGTTCCTATCTACCCAATCAACACCTTAATCAGATCACTTCTAAACTCGAGGGACAGTCACACATGGTAACAGAGAGCTGGCTGATCTTTCCCCTCCCCAGCCCAGGGTGCGGAGAGGGATCTGTCCAATCCATTTGAGTTCCGTTCCACCCCTCCCGCTCCCGGAATCAGGAATGCGAGAGCCCCACATTATTCCCACCACCTCAGCCTGTGGTGAGGCAGGCTACAGGCAGTGTCCTGCTCAGACAGGTGTTAGCGTCGTTCCCTACCTGTGATGCCTGCAGTCTGGGACTCTTGATCCATGATGGTGGTGTATCCCAGGTATCCCAGATACTCCATACAGCGATGGACATCTAAGTAGGCTGTGAACCTACCGTGGAGAAACCAGAGGGGGGGTAAGCGGCTGCTCAGGTCAGTGCAGTGTGCAGGCCAGGCAGCAAACAGCAGCTATTTCAATTCCAATGGCTCTGGGATCGGAGGGAGACAATTTAGGTTTACTGTACCTCCAAAAGCAACATTCAAAATTAAAGTCTTTTTCCGCAAGGTTCTGCACCGGCCTTGCAGAGCGAGGGAGAGGCAGTTTTATGCAGTGAGTTATGAAGATTGGAATGTGCTGCCAGACAGGGTGGTTCATGCAGATTTAACAGTAACTTTCATCAGGGAATCAGATATATACGTGAAACAAAAAACATTGCAGGCTGTGGGGGAAGAGCAGGGGGAGTGGGACTAATTGCATCGCCCTTTCAATGAGCCGGCACAGGCACGATGGGCCAAACGGCCTCCTCCTTCTATGAGAGACAAGGGATCACATGCAACATGAAGGATGTATCTGACTCCACGCACATTCACTGAGCCCACCTTCCAACACAGGACAGTCCCTGAAACACCCGACCTCTTGCTCACCACCTGTCCTTCAATTCCCCTCTCCTTCCCGATTTCCCTTCCTTCCCACCTTAAACTTAATTCCCTTTTACACACTTTCCGCTTCCATTTTTTGAAGCTTTTAATTTTATTTCTCGCGTTCCCCCGCCCCCACCGCCCCGTCCTTTCCAATCTTGGACTGGGTGTTTCCACTGAGCCAATCCACACAATGGTGGAGCCCTTGACTGCCGTGCCATGCAATAAGTCTACAATGTGATTCGACACCCCATCCAGTGTCTCGCCAGGCTGCGTATTAAACGGCAGGGAGGGAGGAAAGAGCGGTATGGGATGGGGTGGGGTGGTGGGGGGGGAGAACGATGGCGTGGGAAGGGGGCCCCCAACAATCCTGTCGCTCTTTCATAAATCACAAACCCTCATAGCCACAGGCCCGACACATCCCTCAAATCCCTTTCTCCCGAGAAATGCACACCTCGGCGCTGAATTTTTATAACAGCTATGCAGCACCTTTCATATCCTCACCGCCGACTAAGTACTTTTGTAGTGTAGTCCCTGTTGTAATGTGGGAAACACGGCAGCCAATTTGCGCACAGCAAGCTCCCACAAACCTCAATGTGATAATGACCAGATAAACTGTTTTTCTGTTACACTGACCACAACTGGGACCACAACTGATTACAATATACATAGATGACCTGGAAGAGGGGACAGAGTGTAGTGTAACAAAATTTGCAGATGACACAAAGATTAGTGGGAAAGCAGGTTGTGTAGAGGACACAGAGAGGCTGCAAAGAGATTTAGATAGGTTAAGCGAATGGGCGAAGGTTTGGCAGATGGAATACAATGTCGGAAAGTGCGAGGTCATCCACCTTGGGAAAAAAAAACAGTAAAAGAGAATATTATTTGAATGGGGAGAAATTACAACATGCTGCGGTGCAGAGGGACCTGGGGGTCCTTCCCAAAAAGTTAGTTTGCAGGTGCAGCAGGTAATCAGGAAGGCGAATGCAATGTTGGTCTTCATTGCGCGAGGGATGGAGTACAAAAGCAGGGAGGTCCTTCTGCAACTGTACAGGGTATTGGTGAGGCCGCACCTGGAGTACTGCGTGCAGTTTTGGTCACCTTACTTAAGGAAGGATATACTAGCCTTGGAAGGGGAACAGAGACGATTCACTAGGCTGATTCCAGAAATGAGGGGGTTACCTTATGATGATAGATTGAGTAGACTGGGTCTTTACTCGTTGGAGTTCAGAAGGATGAGGTGTGACCTTATAGAAACATTTAAAATAATGAAAGGGATAGACAAGATAGAGGCAGAGAGGTTGTTTCCACCGGTCGGGGAGACTAGAACTAGGGGGCACAGCCTCAAAATACGGGGGAGCCAATTTAAAACCGAGTTGAGAAGGAATTTCTTCTCCCAGAGGGTTGTGAATCTGTGGAATTCTCTGCCCAAGGAAGCAGCTGAGGCTAGCTCATTGAATGTATTCAAGTCACAGATAGATACATTTTTAACCAATAAGGGAATTAAGGGTTATGGGGAGCGGGCGGGTAAGTGGAGCTGAGTCCACGGCCAGATCAGCCATGATCGTGTTGAATGGCGGAGCAGGCTCGAGGGGCTAGATGGCCTACTCCTGTTCCTAATTCTTATGTTCTTATGTTGATTGAGGGATAAATATTGGCTCCAGGACACCGGGGATAACTCCCCTGCTCTTCTTTGAAATAATGCCGTGGAATCTTTTAAATCCATCTGAGAGAGCAGATGGGGCCTCGGTTTCACGTCTCATCCCTCAGTACTGCCCCTCCGACAGTGCGGCGCTCCCTCAGTACTGCCCCTCCGACAGTGCGGCGCTCCCTCAGCACTGCCCCTCTGACAATGCAGGCTCCCTCAGTACTGCCCCTGCGCCAGTGCAGGCTCCCTCAGAGCTTGCCCCTCCGACAGAGTGGCACTCCCTCAGTACTGCACTGGAGAGTCAGCCTGGATTTATGAGCTGAAGTCCATGGAGTGCGGCTTGAACCCACAACCTTCTGACTCAGGCGAGTGTGCTCACCACTGAGCCGCAGCTGACACAAATAAATCGGACCGAGCGAAAGGGTTCATATACCACGTGAGACAAGTAAAAGAAAAATTAGAAGGTGTGAAATTTTCTTCCCAACCAGTAAAACTTGAGCACATAATCCAGGCTGACACTCCAGTGCCGTGCTGAGGGAGAGCTGCACTGTCAGAGGTGTCGTCTTTCGGATGAGACATTAAACCAAGGCCCCATTTGCCCTTTGGCACTATTTCGAAGAATAGCAGGGGAATTTTCCCCGGTGTCCTGGACAATATTCATCCCTCAATCAACATAACAAAAAAAAACAGATTATCTTGTCATGATCATGTTGCTATTTGTGGGAGCTTGCTGTGTGCAAATTGGCTGCTGTGTTTCCCACATTACAATAGTGACTACACTTCAAAACTACTTCATTGGCTGTAAAGCACTTTGAGCCGTCTGGTGGTTGTCAAAGTCGCTATATAAATGCAAGTCTTTCTTTTTAACCTCCTGAGGCAGTCAATTACACAGATGATACCTCGAGGGGGTCGAGCTCCGAGAACGACCTCAGTAAATGTGAAGTGTGCTGGCAAATTGCACAGTTAGAGATGGGCACTTACGTCCAGTGACACAGGTAGCCGTGAAGAGTGATCCAGCCCCTTTCGTCTGTGCACACCGTGTTAAAGACCTCTGGGCCCCAGGGGAAGTAGGGAAACACACTGAATAAATTCTTCAGTTCAATCGGAGAGAGGACGCCATCGTTATCCTGTGCGCAGGGAAATCGCAGGTGAGACAGGAGGTATGCCGCACGTAACTCCACCCCCCCTCACCCCGCCCGCCAGGCATGCTGCAGGTCTCGGGGAAAGCCACTTACCGCATCGAATTTCTCAAAGATGTGCTGGAGGAACAGGTAGGTGCAGTGATTCAACTCAGTGGTACAGTCAGAGGGAACTCTTAGCCTGCAAAGAAATATTCAGCTGGGTGATTTACAGACTCCTGTAAAAGTCCACACACGTCATTTAGACCGTTACTAACGCAATGACCGCCACTCTTGGGTTAAAGGTCAACTTGTTCCACGGTATAAATCGAGAGGGTGGGAGAGGGGCGGAGGCATCCTCTGTTTGCATGGGAACATTCAGTTGTATCGTTGGGCCTGAGGACTACTTGATCAGGATATGAATTTGATAAGAGTTCTTAATTCGGCTCAGTTTACCCACTCGGCCATCAGGCCAGCTTAAAGCCAGTTTTTGAATCAATAGCTCTTCCACTTTGGGTTCAGATTGAAGGAACATAGAAACAGCAGCCACGAAGAGCTAAACCGTCCCTCCAACCCAAGTGCTTTGCTTTTCTTCGTAGGCATTATCAACAGCCTCATGTGGGGATCCGATATTGAGTTAAGCTTCTCAGTTTGCAACATTAATTCCTCCAATTGTCAACCCGCCTGCTGCCCCCACCCGCAACAGTTGCCACCAACACCTGCCTGTGTCAACATCTGCCCCAAACCACCACCTGAAACACCAACATCTGCCCCAAACACCAACATCTGCCCCCGTGCTCCACCCTGGACTCAAAGCCCGAGGCTTCCAGGAATGTGACCGGAACCCTCACTGCCCTCAGCTGGTGCCCATACTCACTGCGGGTGGAGGTAGTCATCAGTCAGGTCCAAGCCATCGTCGTAGCCGAACTTCCGGAGCACTGTCCAGGTAGTCTCGTGTCTTCCTCGCTGGATAAACAACATGTTCAGGAACAGGAAACCTGAGGGGGGGGGGGGGGGCGGTGGGGAATGAGACGCGACACAAGGTTCAGCCAGTGTGTCCAAACCAACAGCCCATTACTGAGTTAATCAGAAACCATCACGATCTCATTTACCGGGAGTATAATGTCACAGCCTCGCACTCCGCTCGATACACCGCAGTTCAGGCACAGATTCATCGGGGCACAGCACGATGGTGGATCCCTCAATCAGTTCAAACAAAGATCCTGAATGGTTGTCCCCACAATCACAACTGTGCTGTTTTCTGTAAGGTATGTATGCCTGGGTTTACCTGCCACCAGGAGGAGCGACCGTCGGAGGTCATTGGGCCACAGACACACACATACAGCCCTTGTATATAAAAGAAAGCCTCCATGTTTAATCCTCACAGAGCTAATAAAGTAGAGCCAGGTAGCACCTGATTGAGTTCACGGTACTAAGCCTTTTTAGTTATTACATATGCAACATTTTCAACGAGCTGGGGCAGCGGGGGGGGGGGGAAAGAGAATGCGGAGAACTGCTCCTAGTCACAGAAGGGGCAAGCAGGCAGAAATCTCCTCAGTCACCTTGCACAGAGAGTTTAGAGTCGATGCAGCAGTGCTCCTTTGAGATAATGGCTATTCTGGGGCCCGTCCACACTGCTGTCTTCAAGAAATGTCCAATTACTAAGTATTATTCCCATTATTACACCCTTCATGCTCTCTTTCGTTCTTTGAAAGAGCAATCCAATTAGTCCCACACCCCCGCTCTTTCGCCACGGCCCTACAATTTTCTTCCCTTCAAGTATTTATCCAATTCCCTTTTAAAAGTTATATGTCGGATCGGGATCACACATACTTCAATCAGAAGATCAAAATGAAGTCCCCTTTAACTGGTTCGAGTCCACTCCACGAGCCTTCACTCAGTAAACTGAACATTGTGAACCTCACGGAGTTGGGAATAATAAGGGACAGTAGCAGCATGGATACAGAATTGGCTCAGTGACAGGAAACAGAGAGTAGTGGTGAACGGTTGTTTTTCGGACTGGAGGAAGGTATACAGTGGTGTTCCCCAGGGGTCGGTACTGGGACCACTGCTTTTCTCGATATATATTAATGACTTGGAGGTGGGTGTACAGGGCACAATTTCAAAATCCGCAGATGACACAAAACTCGGAAGTATAGTTTATATTGAGGAGGATAGTGATAGACTTCAGGAAGACATAGACAGGCTGGTGGAATGGGCGGACACGTGGCAGATGAAATTTAAGGCAGAAAATGCGAAGTGATACATTTTGGTGGGAAGAACGAGGATAAGCAATATAAACTAAAGGGTACAATCCTAAAGGGGTGCATGAACTGAGAGATCTGGGTTGGACAAATTGGATGCAGGGAGGATGTTTCCCCCTGGCTGGGAAGTCTAGAACAAGGGGTCACAGTCTCAGGATACGGGGTAGGAAATTTAGGACCGAGATGAGGAGAAATGTTTTCACTCAGAGGATGGTGAACCTGTGGAATTCTCTACCACAGAAGGCTGTGGAGTCCAAGTCACTGAATATATTTAAGAGGGAGACAGATAGATTTCTAGACAAAAAAAACATCAAGGGGTATGGGGAAAAAGCAGGAATATGGTGTTGAGATAGAGGATCAGCCTTGATCATATTGAATGGCGGTGGAGACTCGAAGGGCCAAATAGCTTACTACTGCTATTTTTCTATGTTTCTATGTGCACAAATGGTTGAAGGTGGCAGGGCAGGTTGAGATAGCGGTTAAAAGAGCAATCGGGATCCTGAGCTTCATAAATAGAGGCATAGGGTACAAAAGTAAGGAAGTTATGATGAACCTTTATAAAACACTGGCTCGGCCTCAACTGGAGTATTGTGTCCAATTCTGGGCACCACATGGTTCTAGGGAAGAGGGACTTCAGTTACGTGGATAGACTGGAGAAGCTGGGATTGTTCTCCTTGGAGCAGAGAAGGTTGAGAGGAGATTTGATCGAGGTGTTCAAAATCATGAGGGGTCTGGACAGAGTGGAGAGAGAGAAACTGTTCCCATTGGGGGAAGGGTCAAGAACCAGAGGACACAGATTGATTGGCAGAAGAACCAAAGTAGACATCAAGAAAAACCTTTTTACGCAGCGAGTGGTTAGGATCTGGAATGCACGGCCTGAGAGGGCGTTGGAGGCAGATTCAATCGCGGCTTTCGAAAGTGAGTGGGAAAAGTACCTGAAGGAAAAAAATTTGCAGGGCTACGGGGAAAGGGCGGTGGGAATAGGACTGGCTGAGGTGCTCTTGGAGCGCCGGCACGGGCTCGACAGGCCGAATGGCCTCCTTCTGTGCTGTAACCATTCTATGATTCTATGTTAAAGGAACCCCTGGCCCCTTGGGAGAAATTGAACATCTGACCAAGAAAGGGGGTTATAATCGGTGCCATGTTTCAGTCACAAACCGCTTACCACTCAAAGTCAGCCCGTCGTCCAGGATTCCATCGGATGTGTTTTTCCAGACTACAGTTTTAACATCTTCTAAAGCTTGTGGTGATAAGGGGTTCCTGAAACAGTATTTCTGAATGAAGAAATCAGAGAGTACGCAGTGAGGTCAAAACTGTGGCTGTGGATTCGCTCCCGAAATCTGCACATTAATGGTGGATCGCCTTAGTTTGGTGTCTGTTTGCATTTGCTGGCCAAGTCTCTGTTATAGCACCTAGTGTCAGCACAGTTCCTGATCCATAAGAACATAAGAAATAGGAGCAGGAGTCGGCCATTTGGCCCCTCGAGCTTGCTCTGCCATTCAATAAGATCATGGCTGATCTGATCATAGACTCAGCTCCACTTCCCCGCCCACTCCCCATAACCCTCGACTCCAGTCTCCATCATGCCGGGTGGGATTGCTACAGTCTGTGGCCTATTCTCCAATGCATTTAACGGAGTTCCTCCTCACTCTTTGGACCAATCTCTACCACAGCACCTCTATCTGCAGTTATCAGACCTTTCCACATTACATACACTGGGGTCCACTTAATCCACATCACCCATCTCCAACCTCACACTTACAATTGCTTCAGTTACTAATTCAGCTTCTGGGTACATTTCCACCCAAACAAGTACCTTACCAAACAAACCCTTTAACTTAGGTCCACGTTAAAAAGGGACTCACTCGAGGGACTGCAGACGAGCAAATCCCCTCTCATAGAACCTTTACAGCACAGTAGGTGGCAATTCAGCCCATCGTGCCTGTGCCAGCTCTTTTAGAGAACTACCCATTTAGTCCTACTCCCCCTGCTCTTTCCCCCATAGCTCTGCAAATTTTTCCTTTTCAAGTATTTATCCAATTCTTTTTTGAAAGTTATTACTGAATCTGCTTCCACCGCCCTTTCAGGCAGTGTGTTCCAGACCACAACAACTCGCTGCGTAAAAAAACAAAAAGCCCCATATCTCCCCTCTGGGTCTTTTGCCAATTATCTTAAAAGGATCTCCTGGAGGAGTTGCTGTAAATAAGAGCTCTTGGTTGCTGTAGAGCAACTCCTCTAGGAGATAGCATTTAAATGGAGAAAAATTGCAGTGCTGCAGTACAGAGGGACCTGGGGATCCTTGTGCATGAAACACAAAAAGTTGGTATGCAGGTACAGCAAGTAATCAGGAAGGCAAATGGAATGTTGGCCTTTATTGCAAGGGGGTAGAGTATAAAAACAGAGAAGTCCTGCTACAACTGTACAGGGTATTGGTGAGGACACACCTGGAGTACTACGTACAGTTTTAGTCTCCGTATTTAAGAAAGAATATACTTGCATTGGAGGCTGTTCATAGAAGGTTCACTTGTTTATTCCGGAGATGAGGGGTTGACTTATGAAGATAGGTTGAGTAGGTTGGGCCTAAACTCATTGGAGTTCAGAAGAATGAGATGTGATCTTATCGAAACATACAAGATAATAAGGGGGCTCAACAAGGTGGATGCAGAGAGGATATTTCCACTGATAGGGGAAACTAAAACTTGGGGACATAGTCTTAGAATAAGGGGGCCACCCATTTAAAACTGAAATGGGGAGGAATTTCTTCTTTCAAAGGATTGTAAATCTGTGGAATTCTCTGCCCCAGAGAGCTGTGGAGGCTGGGTCATTGAATATATTTAAGGCAGAAATAGACAGATTTTTGAGCGATAAGGGAGTAAAAGGTTATGGGGAGCAGGCAGGGAAGTGGAGCAGAGTCCATGATCAGATCAGCCATGATCTTATTGAATGGCGGAGCAGGCTCGAGAGGCCAAATGGCCTACTCCTGCTCCTATTTCTTATGTTCTTATGGTTGTTCGGAAGCTGCACCAACAGCTTTGGAGCAACGGAGAGCAAACATTACAGAATCTAAAGCTCTACATCTGGAGAGAAGGCCTTTTACAGAGTTGTGAAACATAGAAAATAGGTGCAGGAGTAGGCCATTCGGCCCTTTGAGCCTGCACCACCATTCAATAAGATCATGGCTAATTATTCCCTCAGTGCCCCTTTCCTGCTTTCTCTCCATACCCCTTGATCCCCTTAGCCGTAAGGGCCATATCTAACTCCCTCTTGAATATATCCAATGAACTGGCAAAAACAACTCTCTGCGGCAGGGAATTCCACAGGTTAACAACTCTCTGAGTGAAGAAGTTTCTTCTCATCTCAGTCCTAAATGGCCTACCCCTTATCCTAAGATGATGTCCCCTGGTTCTGGATTTCCCCAACATCGGGAACATTCTTCTCGCATCTAACCTGTCCAGTCCTGTCAGAATCTTATACGTTTCTATGAGATCCCCTCTCATCCTTCTAAACTCCAGTGAATAAAGGCCCAGCCATCCCTGGAATTAGTCTGGTGAACCTTCGCTGTACTCCCTCAATAGCAAGAACGTCCTTCCTCAGATTAGGAGACCAAAACTGAATGCAATATTCCAAGTGAGGCCTCACTAAGGCCCTGTACAACTGCAGTAAGACCTCCCAGCTCCTATACTCAAATCCCCTAGCTATCAAGGCCAACATACCATTTGCCTTCTTCACTGCTTGCTGTACCTGCATGCCAACCTTCAATGACTGATGAACCATGACACCCAGGTCTCGTTGCAGCTCTCTTTTTCCTAATCTTCCGCCATTCAGGTAATATTCTGCCTTCATGTTTTTGCCCCCAAAGTGGATAACCTCACATTTATCCACATTATACTGCATCTGCCATGCAGTTGCCCGCTCACCTAACCTGTCCAAGTCACCCTGCAGCCTCTTAGCGTCCCCCTCACAGCTCACACCGCCACCCAGTTTAGTATCATCTGCAAACTTGGAGATATTACACTCAATTCCTTCATTCAAATCGTTAATATTGTAAAGAGCTGGAGTCCCAGCAAAGAGCCCTGCAGCACTCCACTAGTCACTGCCTGCCATTCTGAAAAGGACCCGTTCATCCCGATTCTCTGCTTCCTGTCGGCCAACCAGTTCTCTATCCACATCAGTACATTACCCCCAATACCATGTGCTTTGATTTTGCACAGCAATCTCTTGTGCGGGACCTTGTCAAAAACCTTTTGAAAGTCCAAATACACCACATCCACTGATTCTCCCTTGTCCACTCTGCTAGTTACATCCTCAAAAAATTCCAGAAGATTCATCAAGCATGATTTCTCTTTCATAAATCCATGCTGACTTGAACCGATCCGGTCATTGCTTTCCAAATGCGCTGCTATTTCATCCTTAATGATTGATACCAAAATTTACCCCACTACTGATGTCAAGCTAACCGGTCTATAATTATCCGCTTTCTCTCTCCCTCCTTTTTTAAAAAGTGGTGTTACATTAGCTACCCTCCAGTCCATAGGAACTGATCCAGTCGATAGACTGTTGGAAAATGATCACCAATGCATCCACTATTTCTAGGGCCACTTTCTTAAGTACTCTGGGATGCAGACTATCAGGCCCCAGGGATTTATCAGCCTTCAATCCCATCAATTTCCCTAACACAATTTCCCGCCTAATAAGGATATCCTTCAGTTCCTCCTTCTCACTAGACCCACTGTCCCCTAGTACATTCGGAAGGTTATTTGTGTCTTCCTTCGTGAAGACAGAACCAAAGTATTTGTTCAATTAGTCTGCCATTTCTTTGTTCCCCATTATAAATTCACCTGAATCCAACTGCAAGGGACCTACATTTATCTTCACTAACCTTTTTCTCTTCACATATCTATAGAAGCTTTTGCAGTCAGTTTTTATGTTCCCTGCAAGTTTCCTCTCGTACTTTATTTCCCCCCTCTTAATTAAACCCTTAGTCCACCTCTGTTGAATTCTAAATTTCTCCCAGTCCTCAGGTTTGTTACTTTTTCTGGCCAATTTTTATGCCTCTTCCTTGGTTTTAACACTATCCTTAATTTCCCTTGTTAGCCATGGTTGAGCCACCTTCCCTGTTTTATTTTTACTCCAGACTGGGATGTACAATTGCTGAAGTTCATCCATATGATCTTTAAATGTTTGCCATTGCTTATCCACCGTCAACCCTTTAAGTATCTTTGCCAGTCTATTCTAGCCAATTCACGCCTAATATCGTCGAGTTCAGGACCTTAGTTTCCGAATTAACTGTGTCACTCCCCATCTTAATAAAGAATTCTACCATAGTATGGTCACTCTTCCCCAAGGGGCCTCGCACAACAAGATTGCTAATTAGTCCCTTCTCATTGCACATCACCCAGTCTAGGATGGCCAGCTCTCTAGTTGGTTCCTCGACATATTGGTCGAGAAAACCATCCCTAATACACTCCAGGAAATGCTCCTCCACCGTATTGCTACCAGTTTGGTTAGCCCAATCAATATGTAGATTAAAGTCGCCCATGATAACTACTGTACCTTTATTGCACACATCCCTTATTTCTTGTTTGATTTCTTGTTCCCCAACCTCACTACTACTTTTTGGTGGCCTGTACACAACTCCCACTAGCGTTTTCTGCCCTTTGGTATTCCGCAGCTCCACCCATACCGATTCCACATCATCCAAGCTAATGTCCCTCCTTACTATTGCATTAATTGCCTCTTTAACCAACAACGCCACCCAGCCTCCTTTTCCTCTCTGCCTATCCTTCCTAAATGTTGAATACCCCTGGATGTTGGGTTCCCAACCTTGGTCACCCAGGAGCCATGTCTCCGTGATGCCAATTACATCATATCCGTTAACTGCACAGTTAATTCGTCCACCTTATTCCGAATACTCCTCGCATTGAGGCACAGAGCCTTCAGGCTTGTCTTTTTAAACACACTTTGCCCCTTTAGAATTTTGCTGTAATGTGGTCCTTTTTGTTTTTTGCCTTGGGTTTCTCTGCCCTCCACTTTTACTATTCTCATTTCTATCTTTTGCTTCTGCCTCCATTTTATTTCCCTATGTCTCCCTGTATAGGTTCTCATCCCCCTGCCATATTAGTTTAACTCCTCCCCAACAGCACTAGCAAACACTCCCCCTAGGACATTGGTTCCGGTCCTGCCCAGGTGCAGACCATCCAGTTTGTACTTATCCCACCTCCCCCAGAACTGGTTCCAATGTCCCAGGAATTTGAATCCCTCCCTTCTGCACCACTGCTCAAGGCACATATTCATCTGAGCTATCCTGCGATTCCTACTCTGACTAGCACGTGGCATTGGTAGCAATCCTGAGATTACTACTTTTGAGGTCCTACTTTTTAATTTAGCTCTTAACTCCCTAAATTCGTCTCGTAGGACCACATCCCGTTTTTTACCTAGATCGTTGGCACCTATATGCACCATGACAACTGGCTGTTCACCCTCCCTTTTCAGAATGTTCTGCACCCGCTCAGAGACAGCTTTGACCCTTGCGCCAGGGAGGCAACATACCATCCTGGAGTCTCAGTTGCGGCCGCAGAAATGCCTATCTTCCCCTTACAATCGAATCCCCTATCACTATAGCTCTCCTACTCTTTTTCCTGCCCTCCTGTGCAGCAGAGCCACCCACGGTGCCATGAACTTGGCTGCTGCTGCCCTCCCCTGATGAGTCATCCCCCTCAACAGTACCCAAAGCGGTGTATCTGTTTTGTAGGGGGATAGCCGCGGGGGACCCCTGCACTACCTTCCTTGCACTGCTCTTCCTGTTGGTCACCCATTTACTATCTGGCTGTATACCTTTAACCTGCGGAGAGACCAACTCGCTAAACGTGCTACTCACGTCATTCTCAGCATCGTGGATGGTCCAGAGTGAATCCACCCGCAGCTCCAGTGCCGCAATGTGGTCTGTCAGGAGATACACTTCCCGCACACGTAGTCGTCAGGGACACTGGTAGCGTCTCTGACTTCCCACATAGTACAGGAGGAGCATAACACGTGCCCGAGCTCTCCTGCCATGACTTAACCCTTAGATAAACTTAATCTGGCAACAACAATGCTAAATGTTACTTACTGATATGGAAAAGAAAAAAAAAAACTACTTACCAATCACCAACCCCTTTGGTTGTGACGTCACCTTTCGATTTCTTTCTACCTCTTTTTTGCCTCTCTGCTGCTGCTGCTCCGAGCTCCCGCCTCTCCGACTGACTGCTCGAACTCCTGCTGGCCTTTATAGGCCTCCCGAAATCCCTGGACTCGCGCTGCTCCGAGCTCCCGCCTCTTCAGCTGACTGCTCGAACTCCTGCTGGCCTTTATAGGCCTCCCGAAATCCCTGGACTCGCGCTGCTCCGAGCTCCCGCCTCTCCGACTGACTGCTCGAACTCCTGCTGGCCTTTATCGGCCTCCCGAAATCCCCGGACTCGGGCTGCTCCAAGCTCCTGCCTCTCCGACCTCAGTACTGAGGCCCTGGAATTCACTTCCAGGGTTCATGGTTGAGGCAAAAACGGTCACCATTCCAGATTATGGTGGAGAGGTGGATGAAGGAACGGGGACTGAAGGCATATGGGAACAGGGCAGGTAAATGAGACACGGACTATTTGCTCACATGAAGGGTAAATGGCGACATGAACTGAATGGGCCAAATGGCCTGTTTCCATGTTATAACCTCAGTGTATTTCTATGTATAGGGGAACCGTATTGAGGTATATAAAATATTAAAATGGCATAGATAAGGTCAAAACAGATTAAATTGGGACGAAAGCACAAAGTTATAAACAAATATCACAAAAATCTTTATTCAGAGAGAAAAATTTTGGGATAACCTGCGAGGCACAGTAAGAGGGGCAGAAATATTCAGAATATTGATGCTATAATGGGAAGGTTCAGGTACTCGAGGGTTAAGCTTCAATGGCCCAAAAGGCCTTTTCTGGTCCACAGCTGCGAAATAAGCAGCACAAATTTTCATCGTGACCCTGCGCGTTACCCATCGGACACTTACCTGAAAGAAGTTCATCTCCGTGTCATTGAGGATCCTGTCATTGTCCTGGTCAGAGATGTTGAAAATCCGAGTCAGAGCCTGAACACACGGAGCTTTCAGCTAAAACACACACACACAGCTCCATCAGCCAGGGACAAAGAGGCACTCGCACCGGGGTCAAAAGCAACTTGACCCCTTAAACCCCTATTTATCAGGTAACAGCTGCAAGGGTATTGGCTGGAGACCAGCTAAGGAATAGCCAATTAGACCCACACAAGTCTGATGAACAAAATCGGCAGAGGGCCCTTCACACGGCTGTGAATCCCTTCAGATGAATCAGTATGCTCTTTTTTTTTACATTGTTCTTTCCTCCCCACTTTTAGATGTCTTCTGGCAGAGGTGCAGGCAATTATCTCTTGGTCACAATCTGCCCAACAACTTGCAAGAGTGACCTTTATAAAAAGGAATCATTCTCGGGATGTGGGCGTCTCTGGCAAGGCCGGCATTTATTGCCCATCCTTAATTGCCCCGAGGTGGTGGTGGTGGTGAGCATTTGTTGCAGCAGTTTTATACAATCAAACCCCTCGATTGGCCACTTCAGAAGGCTGTTAAGAGTCAACCACGTTGGTGTGTGGGACTGGAGTCACGAAGAGGCCAGACCAGGTAAGGACGGCAGGTTTCCTTCCCTAAAGAGCATTAGTGAACAAGCTGGGTATTTACGACAATCCGATAGTTTCATGCTCACTTTTACTGACATCAGCTTTTTAATTCCAGATCCTTTTCAAAACCTGAATTCAAATTCTCAAATTGCCATGGTGAGATTCGAACTCGCGCTATCTGGATTACCGGTCCAGTAACATAACCACGCCAGACAAGGTGCGAGAGAATTCCAGATTTCCCTCTCTCCCTACTACCCGGTAGGCCAGTGCTCAGTCCAGTTCTGAAACCCAGTAACAGCCCTTGCAATGGCCCAATGGGTAAAGGTACCTTTGATGAAACACACAGACCAGAAGGGTCAGGTTCAATAAATGCAAGTCGTTCCTTAACATATAACCACTGGGATAAATTAAGCACGAATAAAAGAACTAGCATTTATTTTTTACAACACCTTTTATTACCTCAGGACATCCCAAAGCGTTTTATAACCAATGACGTATTTATAAAGTGTAGAAACCGTCGTTATGTAGAAAACGCGGCCGCCAATTTGTGCACAGCAAGCTCCCATAAACAGCAATGTCATAATGGCCAGATAATTTTGGTTAAATATTGGCCAGGATACCGGGGATAACTCCCCTGCTCCTCTTCAAAGTGTCGGATCTTTTACATAAGAGCATAAGAAATAGGAGCAGGAGTAGGCCATACGGCCTCTCGAGCCTGCTCCGCCTTTTAATACAATCATGGACTCGGGTCCACTTCCCTGCCCGTTCACCATAACCCCTTATCGGTTAAGAAATTGTCTATCTCTGTCTTAAATTTATTCAATGACCCAGCTTCCACAGCTCTCTGAGGCAGCGAATTCCAGATTTACAACCCTGAGAGAGAAGAAATTCCTCCTCACCTCACCTCAGTTTTAAATGGGTGGCCCCTTATTTTGAGTATAGGAGCAGGGAGATCTTACTGCAGTTGTACAGGGCCTTGGTGAGGCCTCACTTGGAATATTGTGTTCAGTTTTGGTCTCCTAATCTGAGGAAGGACGTTCTTGCTATTGAAGGAATGCAGCGATCGGTCACCAGACTGATTCCCGGGATGGCTGGTCTGACATATGAGGGGAGACTGGATCGACTGGGCCTTTATTCACTGGCGTTTAGAAGGATGAGAGGGGATTTCATACAAACATATAAAATTCTGACGGGACTGGACAGGTTAGATACAGGAAGAATGTTCCCGACGTTGGGGAAGTCCAGAAGCAGGGGTTAAGGATAAGGGGTAAGCCATTTAGGACTGAGATGAGGAGAAACTTCTTCACTCAGAGTTGTTAACCTGTGGATTTCCCTACCGCAGAGAGTTGTTGATGCCAGTTCGTTGGATATATTCAAGAGGGAGTTATCCTTATGGCTAAAGGGATCAAGGGGTATGGAGAGAAAGCAGGAAAGGGGTACGGAGGTAAAAGATCAGCCATGATCTTATTGAATGGTGGTGCAGGCTCAAAGGGCTGAATGGCCTACGCCTGCACCTATTTTCTATGTTTCTATGCTCCCTACTTCTAGTCTCCCCTATCAGTGGAAACATCCTCTCTGCATCCACATTGTCAAGCCCCTTCACAATCTTATACGTTTCGATAAGATCACCTCTCATTCTTCTGAATTCCAATGAGTAGAGGCCCAACCTACTCAACATTTCCTCATAAGTCAACCCCCTCATCTCCAGAATGAACCTAGTGAGCCTTCTCTGAACTGCCCCAAAGCAAGTATATCCTTTCTTAAATATGGAAACCAAAACTGTACGCAGTATTCCAGGTGTGGCCTCACCATACCCTGTACAACTGTAACAAGACTTCCCTGCTTTTTATACACCATCCCCTTTGCAATAAAGGTCAAGATTCCATTGGCCTTCCTGATCACTTGCTGTACCTGCATACTAATCTTTTGTGTTTCATGCACCAGGACCCACAGGTCCCCCTGTATTGCAGCACTTTGCAATCTTTCTCCATTTAAATAATAACTTGCTCTTATGCCCACCTGAGCGCGCAGACGGGACCTCGGTTTAACACTTCATCCGAAAGACGGCACCTTCAACAGTGCAGCACTCACTCAGCACTGCAATGGAGTGTCAGCCTGAATTATGCGCTCAAGTCCCTGGAGTGGGCCTTGAACCCACGGACTTTTGACTCAGAGGCGAGAGTACTGCCCACTGCACCATGGCTGACAACGCAGTTTCTTTGGTGGGGAGGGAAAAACTACAGATAAATGTTAGTTGGGTAACTCTGATATTTTCACCCGCCCATTCTGCTATTCGGTCCCATTTTATGACCTCAGGTTGCATTTGTTTTGTGACATGAAATGAGGGTGATGTTGAAACAACTACCAGCCAATGTGACACGGACAGTGGACACGGTTTAATTCCGGAGCTCAGGCACAGTGCTCTGTCCAAAGGAAAGTAACATTATCTCGTTGTCTTACCTGTTTATCGTCTGAGTTGTACAGGGGCGCGGTTGGGTGCAGGACAGCCTTCTGTGCGTAGAAGAACAGCTCTGAAATATTCTTCAGGTTCTTAGCAGAACACTGCAAGATACAAAGAAGCACAAGGTGAGAGACCAGGGCACGGGGAAGGCGAGGAAGAGACGGGGACTTGTAGAGGCAGGGAGGGGGAGAGAGAGAGAGAGAGAGGGAGAGAGAGAGAGCGACAGACATGTAGAGGCAGACAACGCGAGAGAGAGAGACGGTGACTTGTAGAGGCAGAGAGAGAGAGAGAGAGAGAGAGAGACATGTAGAAGCAGACAGGGTGAAGTAGAGACGGGTAATTAGAAAGAACTCAACTGATTGGGAATTGTAGATGTGAATTCACATTCTAATACCTCACGGTGGAGCCGTCAGGACCACTCGGTCACTTGGTTAGCTTGCAGCCCCGTGTCTGCATTTACCAAGAGTGGAATGTGAAGCTATCACCGATTGTTGTAAAAACCCGACTGGTTCACTAACGTCCTTTAGGGAAGGAAACCTGCCGTCCTTACCCGGTCTGGGCCTATATGTGACTCCAGTTCCACACCAATCTGGTTGACTCTGCTTGAAGTGGCCTCGCAAGCCACTCTGTTATAATATCATCTCCGGGAAACTAGGGATGGGAAATAAATGCCAGCCTTGACAACCCTTGAAGCCCACATCCCAATAATAAATATTAGTTATGGGGGGGGGGGGGAGGGGGGGAGGGGGGCCATCTGACTACTTCCCAGAATTGCAATCCATAGAATGAGAGAGTTTCCCATTCCAGCGAAACTGATCCTCGGGTCTCACCTCCACACAGGTCTCGATCTCCGTGAACTGGTTCATGATGGGAAGAATGGTTTCCATTGAGCTGGTTCCCTCCAGGTCAGTTTTGTTACCCACCAGGATCACCGGAATTCTGGGAGAAATATGCGAGAAATCAGACAACACAACAGGATCTAAAAAAAAACGTGCAGCAGCTTAACAATTCGACGGGAAGGCCCTACTCTCAGCACCCATTGTCTGAAACCTCAGGCTTGCCATTTCCCCAATGCAACAACAGTATGCATTTATACAGCACCCGTAACGCAGCTAAAATGTCCCACGGTGCTTCACAGGAGTGAAATCTGACAAAAATCGACAGCTAAGACAGAAGATATATTAGGAGGGGTCAAAGGTTTGGGTTTTGAGGAGCAGAGAGAGGTGGAGAGATGGGGTGGGGGGAACACAGCAGACCCAAGGGACAGGATGGCCTGCTCTTGCCCCTATAATTACCACGATTAATTAGCAGCACCAGGGAAGCACAGAATGAAATCGCTACTTCCAGATTCCCCGGTCAGCCCCAGAATACTTTTACTTACTTGCTCTCCTTTTCTGTGCCGCCATTTACCAAAGGAATCCATTTACTTTGGATCTGGAAAACACCAGGAATAGACGGTTTGAGGCTTCCAGCCAACAGGTAATCATAAACGCTTTGGGTGTGGGAGTGATACATTCACCCTTCACTACGCGAGAGTGAATTTCACCCAGTTACCCCAGCACCCCGTAACAGTGCTTGCATCACTGGTACTTACAGTCTCTGTTAGACCCATACACCAAGTCTGATAACGTTTCTTGCACCATTGAAGATCCAATTGGCATTTTTTTACCCATTTTCCAAATTCGTTCTCCATCTTCTTACTCCATTATTGTCACTTTGTAAAGACTTTTATTTTAATTTGAAAAGTGCGCAGCCCCCCAGAATACTCATGGCATTCTTGGAATATTACAACACAAAAACTGACCATTCGGCCCAACCCCTAGGTGAAGATATAGAATCATATATCCAAATTTGCCGATGACACAAAGATAGGTGGAATTGTAGGCAGTGTAGATGGAAGCATAACATTAAAGAGAGATATTGATAGATTAAGCGAATGGGCAAAACTGCGGCAAATGGATTTCAATGTAGGCAAATGTGAGGTCATCAACTTTGGACCTAAAAAGGATAGAGCAGGGTACGTTCTAAATGGTGAAAAGCTAAAAACAGTGGAGGTCCAAACAGACTTTGGGGTCCAGGTACACAGATCATTAAAATGTCATGAACAGGTAGAGAAAATAATCAAAATCAAAAAGGCTAATGGAATGCTGGCCGTTATATCTAGAGGACTAGAATACAAGGGGGTAGAAGTTATGTTGCAGCTGTACAAAGTTTTGGTTAGACCACACCTGGAGCACTGTGAGCAGTTCTGGACACCTTAGGGAGGATATATTGGCTTTGGAGGGAGTGTAGTGTGGGTTTACCAGAATGATACCCGGACTTCAAGGGTTAAGTTACGAGGAGAGATTACACAAATTAGGGTTGTATTCTCTAGAATTTAGAAGGTTAAGGGGTGATCTGATCAAAGTTTTCAAGATATTAAGGAGAACAGATAGGGTAGATATAGAGAAACTATTTCTGCTGGTTGCAGATTCTGGGTACATAGAGCCAGACCTATCAGGAGTGAAATTAGGAAACACATCGACACACAAAGGGTGGTAGAATTTTGGAACTCTCTTGTGTAAACATCAATTGATGCTAGATCAATTGTTCATTTTAAATCAGAGACTGACAGCTGTTAACCAAAGGTATTCATTGATATGGGCCAAATGCGGGTATATGGAGTTAGGTCGCAGATCAGCCATGATCTCATTGAATGGCAGAGCGGGCTTGAGGGGTTGAAGGGCCTACTCTTGTTCTTATGTTCCCCATTCCTAATCAGTATGACCTTGTCCGAAGCTGGGATTGTAATCTTGGTGCATGTTCCATTCCACAGCTAGGGGTGGTAGTTGAGGTCATGAGTTCAAATCCCACCATGTCAAGTTGTGAAACTAAATTCAGCATTTGTGTCTCGCGACAAAGTAACCAGGGAAAAACCCAACTGGCTCACTGTTTGCCCTTCAGGGAAGAAAATGTTCCACCCCCATCTGGTCTGGGCGCTGGTCAGACAACACCGGGGGGTGACTCGGTTTTGTTTCTGGCGCCAGCCCACAAATTATCAGATTTATTCAATTAAATTTGCCATGGTAGGATCTGAACTCATGATCTCTGGGTTGCTAGTCCAGTAACTACTGTACCTTGCAATTATACAGCCCCTTTCACAACCTTAGGATGTCCCAAAGCACTTTACAGCCAATTTAAGCACAGCAAGATCCCACATCATCATAGGCAGTCCTTCGGAATTGAGGAAGACTTGTTTCTACTCAAAGTGAGTTCTTAGGTGACTGAACAGTCCAATAGGGGAATTACAGTCTCTGTCACAGGTGGGACAGACAGTAGTTGGAGGAAAGGGTGGGTGGGACGTCTGGTTTGCCGCACACTCCTTCCGCTGCCTACGCTTGGTTTCTGCATGCTCTCGGCGACGAGACTAGAGGTGCTCAGTGCCCTCCCGGATACACTTCCTCCACTTAGGGCGGTCTTTGGCCAGGGACTCCCAGGTGTCAGTGGGGATGTTGCATTTTATCAACAGCAAATGCGATAATGAGCAGATCAGCTTTTTTTCAGTAATGTTGATTGAGAGATAAATATTGGCTAGGGATACCAAGAACTTCCCAGGTCCTCCTCAAAATAGTGCCGTGGGATCTTTTACATCCACCTGAGCGGGCAGACAGGACTTCGGTTTAACGTCTCATGCGGAAAACGGCATCTGTGTCAGTGCAGCACTCCCTCAGTATTGCGAATGAGCCACGGCTGACACCCTAGCACAGGCAAGAAACACTAGCATACGTCTAACAATGTGTTTACTGGATACAATTATTTCTA
Organism: Pristiophorus japonicus; assembly: GCF_044704955.1. Lineage (NCBI taxonomy): Eukaryota > Metazoa > Chordata > Chondrichthyes > Pristiophoridae > Pristiophorus > Pristiophorus japonicus. The sequence goes on along the minus strand of NC_091991.1, from coordinate 112,646,162 downwards.
TGGGTTAGGACGTAATGTTCCCGTAAGGCACACCCTTGCTATAAAACAAGCCTGCTCGGCGCAATACCTCCAAATCACAGCATAAACTGTCCGCATGTACCAGGCAGCTGCTGAACATTCAGTCACCAGTGAAAGAAGCCCTTTGCTAGACAACAGCAGGCTCCACATGTCGTGACTAAGACACAGGGCTGCCTTGAACCAGGGATTCAGGGCGGTGACAACACACAATGAAGTTTACATACATTAAAAAATCCCCAATTGTGCTGGTCTAACTGGACGGAAATCCTCCTCACCGCAGGATTAATCTCGTCAAAGAATTGTCTTTACGGAGGAGTTCCTGTCTTGTGATGTACACAAAGTTGGTTAGTCTCGCAGGTTTCGATTACAATCTGAAATAGTCCTCTGGAATGGATGACCTAGATTGCTCTGTACACAGGCTGCCAGCACAGGGGTTCAAAGGTTAGAAACTCAACACGCCCGCACAATACATCAGGTACACAAGGCACTTAGCTCATGTATCAGTTGCAACTTTGCTGTCTCCTAGCTACGAGTGTAAGGCAACGTTTAACAACCTTCCCACCTCTCGGGTAAACTCACACATGTACACCAAGCTCCAGTTTCAGCTCAGTTAGCTCCTCGCTCTTATACACACATATACACACACACACACACACACACACACACACACGGACACCATCAGGTTGATGGCTATTGCTGTGGTAGCAGGGAAAGTTATAACCCTGCAAGGACATAGTGATGTCCTCTCCTCCACTCCAGAGATTCAAGACTTCAGCACAATAAGGAGAACTTTTTTTATGCAGCAAATAGTTATATGAAATGAAATACACTGTCTGAAAGGGTGGAGGAAGCAGGTTCTATAGTAACTTTCAAAAGGGAATTGGAGGGGGATGGATCGGCAGGGCACTGGGACTAATTGAACAGCTCTTTCAAAAGAGCCAGTACAGGCACGATGGGCCGAATGGCCTCCTTCTGTGCTGTATCACCGTTTGATAATCTGAGTTGACACTCCAGTGCAGTTTTGAAGGAGTGTTGCACTGTCGGAGGTGCCGTCTTTCCAATGCAACGTTAAAGCAAGTGTAGGAATTAACGGGTCATTTTCGGGTTGGCAGGCAGTAACGAGCAAGGATCAGTGCTTGGGCCTCAGCTATTCATAATCTTTATCAACGACTTGGATGAGGGGACTGAGCGTAATGTATCCAAGTCTGTTGTCGATACAAAGTTAGCTTGTGGGCAAGTAAGCAGTGAGGACACAAAGAGGCTGCAAAGGGATATGGACAGGCTAAGTGAGTGGAAAGAACATGGCAGGTGGAATATAGGGCTCAAGTTTCGGACCCTCTCTAGAACGGCGCACATCGGAGAGGTCCGCCTAATTTGTAGGACAAAAATTACACCGAATACATACCTCGCGATTCTCCGATAGCTGTAGGCCCGTTTCCAGCTGGGCATAGCGCAGCAGGAACTACTGGGGGCGGAGCTACAGCCCTGCGCCAAAAACAGGGCCGGCAGCTGCGCGTATGTGCAGTAGCTCCTGGCCCTCCCAGCGCATCCTGTCTCCGGGCGACGACCTTATCCCTGGCCGAAAGGACATCTCCCCTATCCCGGGCCGAGTGGCCTGACACATCTTACCTCGTCGGCGGCGAGGCCTGCCCGTCCGGCATCTCGCTGGGGGCAGGCCCCGCCCGAAGTCCTCCATTGGAGCCGGAGACAGCAGGGCCCGTTCAGCCCCCCTCCCCCCTCCATCTCCACCTCCCCCCCACCCCTCGCTCTCAGAAACACAGAGAGACAGTGACAGAGAGAGAGACACACACACACACTGTTGGAGGGGTGCTGCAGTCGGTAAGTAGAAAGTTAATTTTTTATTTATTGATTGATTGATTTTTTTTGGATTGATTTTTTGAGTTATTTATCATTTATTATTGATGATGGCTCTTTATTTGTAAAAGTGAAGTGTTTAAATGCTTGTAAGCCCCCCTCCCTCCACCCTATCTCTCGTTCCTCCGCCTGATGTATAAGTGTAGGCTAGGTTTTTTTTTTGAACGTACAAAAATCTACACTTACTCCATTCGAAGTTAGTTTGGAGTAAGTTTTCGCTGCCTAAACTTGTAAAACAGGTGTAAGTGACTGGACACGCCCCCTTTTGAAAATAAAATTCTGTTCTACAATGAAACTATTCTAACTCACTAGAACTGGAGCAAACTAAATGCCGAGAATTGCAATCTCGAAGATGCTCAAAAAAAATAGGAGCAACTCAGGCCGAAACTTGAGCCCATAATGTGGAGAAGTTTGAAGTTATCAACTTTGGTAGGAAAAATAGAAAAGTAAAATATTTTTAAATGGTGAGAGATTGGGAAATGTTGGTGTTCAGAGGGACCCTGGGTGTCCTTGTAAACAAATCACTGAAAGTTAACATACAGGTACAGCAAGCAATTAGCAAAGCAAATTATTATGTTAGCTTTTATTACAAATGGATTGGAATATAAAAGTAAAGAAGTCTGACTACAATTGTATAGGATCTTGGCGAGGCCACACCTGGAGTATTGTGTACAGTTTTAGTCTCCTTACCAATGTTCACTTGAATTTTTGGGGGTGAGCAGCCCATTTCTTTTATTCTTAAACCGAGGCCGCGTCTGCCCTCTCAGGCAGAGAGTAAAGGAGGGAGGCCATTCGGCCCATCGCGTCTGTTCCAGCTCTTTGTTAGAGCAATCCAAAACTAATCCCACTCCCCCACTCTCTCCCCATAGCCCACCAATCCCAAACTAATCCCACTCCCCCACTCTCTCCCCATAGCCCACCAATCCCAAACTAATCCCACTGCCCGCTCTCTTAATCCCAAACTAATCCCACTGCCCCACTCTCTCCCCATAGCCCACCAATCCCAAACTAATCCCACTGCCCACTCTCTCAATCCCAAACTAATCCCACTGCCCCGCTCTCTCCGCTTAGCCCTGTATCAATCGCAAACTAATCCCACTGCTTGCTCTCTCAATCCCAAACTAATCCTACTGCCCGCTCTCTCAATCCCAAACTAATCCCACTGCCCACTCTCTCAATCCCAAACTAATCCCACTGCTCACTCTTTCAATCCCAAACCAATCCACTGCCCTCTCCACTTAGCTCTGTATCAATCGCAAACTAATCCCACTGTTCCCAGTGTCTTCCTCTCCTTCAAATATTTATCCCATTTTCCCAAAAAGATGATCCCTGTACTAGCCACTCCCTGGGGCCAAGCATTGCAGACTCCAACAACCCTCTGTTATAAAGAAATCTCTCCGAAATGATGTCCTCACTTCCATAGTGATAATCCCTCAATTCCGACTCCCCAACCAGAGGAAACACACTCTTTCTATTCATTCTAAAACTCTTCATTTTAAAAACCTCCACTAAATCTCCTCTTCGGGATCTCTGATCCAGTGGGAATTATCCCAGCATCTCAAATCTCCGCTCATAACTATAGCTATCCATCCCCGGTGAATGAATGCTGAATGCTCTCCAAGCGTTTAATATCCTTCCTATAATGGGGCCCAAATAATGGCCTAACCATTGCCTTGTGCAAGTTTATCATCTCATCATGCCCCTACTGATAAAATCCTGGCTTATGGTTTTGTTTATTGTACAGAAGAAATTCAGGTCACAATAATATTCTTTCCTAATGACCTTAGGCACAAGGTGACTCATTGAACTAGTTTTTCCAGGAAGCATGGCATATTATGAAGGGTGAAGTGAGACGAAATGGTACAGTACCTTCTCGATGGTGCTCTTCTTATTTACATCATACACAACACAGACCACATTTGCCTGAAAAGCAGAAAGAGCAAGAGATATGAGACTTTGGGTATAAATAGTGGATTCTTCGTTCTGGGTCCTGGAACAACCCTGGGGAATTGAGGAGTGACACCTCCAACCTGGGGAAGCAGAGGGCATGAAGCAAAGCGTAGCAGATTATGTAGAGAAGGGGACGGGGGTAGAGACGGGGGCGCCAGGGGAGGGGGGGGAAGCGACGGGGACGTGGAAGGGGGAGGGTCAGAGACGGGGGCACGAGGGGGTGGGGGAAGGGGGGAGTTGGAAAAGCGAGGGGGGGGAGGGAGGGAGAAGCGAGGGGGGAGGGGAGGGAGGGAGGAGCGAGGGGGGGAGGGAGGAGCGAGGGGGGGAGGGAGAAGCGAGGGGGGGAGGGAGAAGCGAGGGGGGAGGGAGAAGCGAGGGGGGGAGGGAGAAGCGAGGGGGGGAGGGAGAAGCGAGGGGGGGAGGGAGAAGCGAGGGGGGGAGGGAGAAGCGAGGGGGGGAGGGAGAAGCGAGGGGGGAGGGAGAAGCGAGGGGGGGAGGGAGAAGCGAGGGGGGGAGGGAGAAGCGAGGGGGGGGAGGGAGAAGCGAGGGGGGGAGGGAGAAGCGAGGGGGGGAGGGAGAAGCGAGGGGGGAGGGAGGGAGAAGCGAGGGGGGAGGGAGAAGCGAGGGGGGGAGGGAGAAGCGAGGGGGGAGGGAGAAGCGAGGGGGGGAGGGAGAAGCGAGGGGGGGAGGGAGAAGCGAGGGGGGGAGGGAGAAGCGAGGGGGGAGGGAGAAGCGAGGGGGGGAGGGAGAAGCGAGGGGGGGAGGGAGAAGCGAGGGGGGAGGGAGAAGCGAGGGGGGGAGGGAGAAGCGAGGGGGGGAGGGAGAAGCGAGGGGGGAGGGAGAAGCGAGGGGGGAGGGAGAAGCGAGGGGGGGAGGGAGAAGCGAGGGGGGGAGGGAGAAGCGAGGGGGGGAGGGAGAAGCGAGGGGGGGAGGGAGAAGCGAGGGGGGGAGGGAGAAGCGAGGGGGGGAGGGAGAAGCGAGGGGGGAGGGAGAAGCGAGGGGGGAGGGAGAAGCGAGGGGGGGAGGGAGAAGCGAGGGGGGGAGGGAGAAGCGAGGGGGGGAGGGAGAAGCGAGGGGGGGAGGGAGAAGCGAGGGGGGGAGGGAGAAGCGAGGGGGGGAGGGAGAAGCGAGGGGGGGAGGGAGAAGCGAGGGGGGGAGGGAGAAGCGAGGGGAGGGAGAACAGGGGGAGGGAGAAGCGAGGGGGGGAGGGAGAAGCGAGGGGGGGAGGGAGAAGCGAGGGGGGGAGGGAGAAGCGAGGGGGGGAGGGAGAAGCGAGGGGGGGAGGGAGAAGCGAGGGGGGGAGGGAGAAGCGAGGGGGGAGGGAGAAGCGAGGGGGGGAGGGAGAAGCGAGGGGGGGAGGGAGAAGCGAGGGGGGGAGGGAGAAGCGAGGGGGGGAGGGAGAAGCGAGGGGGGGAGGGAGAAGCGAGGGGGGGAGGGAGAAGCGAGGGGGGGAGGGAGAAGCGAGGGGGGGAGGGAGAAGCGAGGGGGGGAGGGAGAAGCGAGGGGGGGAGGGAGAAGCGAGGGGGGGAGGGAGAAGCGAGGGGGGGAGGGAGAAGCGAGGGGGGGAGGGAGAAGCGAGGGGGGGAGGGAGAAGCGAGGGGGGGAGGGAGAAGCGAGGGGGGGAGGGAGAAGCGAGGGGGGGAGGGAGAAGCGAGGGGGGGAGGGAGAAGCGAGGGGGGGAGGGAGAAGCGAGGGGGGGAGGGAGAAGCGAGGGGGGGAGGGAGAAGCGAGGGGGGGAGGGAGAAGCGAGGGGGGGAGGGAGAAGCGAGGGGGGGAGGGAGAAGCGAGGGGGGGAGGGAGAAGCGAGGGGGGGAGGGAGAAGCGAGGGGGGGAGGGAGAAGCGAGGGGGGGAGGGAGAAGCGAGGGGGGGAGGGAGAAGCGAGGGGGGGAGGGAGAAGCGAGGGGGGGAGGGAGAAGCGAGGGGGGGAGGGAGAAGCGAGGGGGGGAGGGAGAAGCGAGGGGGGGAGGGAGAAGCGAGGGGGGGAGGGAGAAGCGAGGGGGGGAGGGAGAAGCGAGGGGGGGAGGGAGAAGCGAGGGGGGGAGGGAGAAGCGAGGGGGGGAGGGAGAAGCGAGGGGGGGAGGGAGAAGCGAGGGGGGAGGGAGAAGCGAGGGGGGGAGGGAGAAGCGAGGGGGGGAGGGAGAAGCGAGGGGGGGAGGGAGAAGCGAGGGGGGGAGGGAGAAGCGAGGGGGGGAGGGAGAAGCGAGGGGGGGAGGGAGAAGCGAGGGGGGGAGGGAGAAGCGAGGGGGGGAGGGAGAAGCGAGGGGGGGAGGGAGAAGCGAGGGGGGGAGGGAGAAGCGAGGGGGGGAGGGAGAAGCGAGGGGGGGAGGGAGAAGCGAGGGGGGGAGGGAGAAGCGAGGGGGGGAGGGAGAAGCGAGGGGGGGAGGGAGAAGCGAGGGGGGGAGGGAGAAGCGAGGGGGGGAGGGAGAAGCGAGGGGGGGAGGGAGAAGCGAGGGGGGGAGGGAGAAGCGAGGGGGGGAGGGAGAAGCGAGGGGGGGAGGGAGAAGCGAGGGGGGGAGGGAGAAGCGAGGGGGGGAGGGAGAAGCGAGGGGGGGAGGGAGAAGCGAGGGGGGGAGGGAGAAGCGAGGGGGGGAGGGAGAAGCGAGGGGGGGAGGGAGAAGCGAGGGGGGGAGGGAGAAGCGAGGGGGGGAGGGAGAAGCGAGGGGGGGAGGGAGAAGCGAGGGAACGAGGGGGGAGGGAGAAGCGAGGGGGGGAGGGAGAAGCGAGGGGGGGAGGGAGAAGCGAGGGGGGGAGGGAGAAGCGAGGGGGGGAGGGAGAAGCGAGGGGGGGAGGGAGAAGCGAGGGGGGGAGGGAGAAGCGAGGGGGGGAGGGAGAAGCGAGGGGGGGAGGGAGAAGCGAGGGGGGGAGGGAGAAGCGAGGGGGGGAGGGAGAAGCGAGGGGGGGAGGGAGAAGCGAGGGGGGGAGGGAGAAGCGAGGGGGGGAGGGAGAAGCGAGGGGGGGAGGGAGAAGCGAGGGGGGGAGGGAGAAGCGAGGGGGGGAGGGAGAAGCGAGGGGGGGAGGGAGAAGCGAGGGGGGGAGGGAGAAGCGAGGGGGGGAGGGAGAAGCGAGGGGGGGAGGGAGAAGCGAGGGGGGGGAGGGAGAAGCGAGGGGGGGAGGGAGAAGCGAGGGGGGGAGGGAGAAGCGAGGGGGGGAGGGAGAAGCGAGGGGGGGAGGGAGAAGCGAGGGGGGAGGAGGAGGGAGAAGCGAGGGGGGGAGGGAGAAGCGAGGGGGGGAGGGAGAAGCGAGGGGGGGGAGGGAGAAGCGAGGGGGGGAGGGAG